>NW_024082128.1:7089-70922 GCF_003009895.1 Hyaena hyaena | reverse complement strand
CCGAGCGGAGGTTTTTCTGTTTCGGACTCTCTCCTTTTCCCCTCTCACTCCCCGTAGAGGGTAGAGGGGGATCGCCTCCCACCCTGGAGTCTCCGATCCTGGCCTGATTTTATCTTCCCCGGTTCGCACTCACGTTAGAAGGCTCTCTCAGTGGATTCTGCGTCTTTTTTCTCCCAATCTCTCATGTTTTGTAAGGTTTCCAATGGCTTCAGATCTTTTCTGTGTGATGTATGGGCGCGAGTGCAAGTACGGAGCTCCTTACTTCTCCGCCATCTTGCCCTCTCTCCGATCAGTTTTAATTTTTAATCTCTCAAGATCAATATCTTTGTAAAATAAAATAAAAATTTCTAGGAAAAATAATGATTACATGTTTATATGTCACAGCAAAGCCAAATTTCCATAAAAGTTCTAAATGCATATATTCAATTTCTATACTTCCCTAGCCATGGACTGAGAACCAATCTACAGATTGGTATTACAGACCACATTTTGAGTACTAGATTTGTTTACTGTTGGTTACCAAAGAACATTGATGATCCTTACACAGTTTTTGTATTATTGTGCACTGTCACATTTGTGCTCTGTCATAAAAATAAAAATAGACAATGATGTTTTACATAGGAATCTGTGAGGTAAAGTACATAATTATTTTGTCTCAAAAAGATGAATAATAGAGTGAAAAGGCAATCTACCAAATGGCAGATAATATTTGCAGACCACTATCTAATAAGGTGTTAGTATCCAAAATATGTAAGAAACTTGTACAACAATAAAAGACCAAAGCAAAAACCTAATATTCTTATTAAAAAATAAGAAAAGGACTTGAATAGACATTTCTACAAAGAAAACATACAAATAACCAACAAGTATCTAAAAAGATGCTGAATACCACTAATCATCACAGGAGTGCAAGTCAAATCTATGATGAGATTTCACCTCAGTTACCAGCTAGGAAAAACAGTATCAAAAATATTTAATAAATAACAAACATTGGCCAAAAAACGTTGGAAAAATTGGAACTCTTGTGCACTGCTGGTAGGAATGTAAAGGTGCAGTTGCTATGGAAGCCAGTATGGAGGTTCCTCAAAAATTAAAAATAGAACTACCAGATAAGCCCAAAATCCCACCTGTGGGTATTTATACAAAGTAATTTATATCAGGATGCCAAGGTGATATTTGCACTCTTGTGCTCAGCTTATCATCATCAACAATAGTCAAAATGTACATTGACAGATGAAGAGATAAAGAGAATGTGGTGTATACATACAATGAACTATCCTTCAGCCTTATAAAAGAAGGAAATTATGTCATATGCAACAACATGGATTTGATGCAGGAGAATTAAACTAAGTTAAATAAACCAGTCTTAAAAAAATAAATATAAATGGATCCCATTTATAGGAGATAGTTAAAGTAGTCAAACTTGTAGAAGCAAAAAGTAGAATGCTATTTGCCAGGGGTTGGGAGAGGGAGAAATGGGAATTTGCTGTTCAATGCATATACAATTTCATCTATGCTAGATGAAAAAGTTCTGCTGTACATAATGGTGCTTAAAGGAATAATAGTTAAGTGTACTGTATACTTAACATTTGTTAGGGGGGGGTTATATCTCATGCAATGCTTTTTACCACAATTTAAGAAATGAAACTAGTATCAATGATACCAAAAAAATAAATATATAAAAAGTCAGAAGAGAACGATGAGATTGGGAGGAAACTTGACCCTTAGTTCTATCCTAATCTTTGTGTTGATATTTATCATTCATTATAAACAAAGAACAGAAGCAAAACTAAAAGAGGAATATTGGTAACCTTTTGAAAAATATACTCCATATATTTAAGAAGGTGGAGGAAACATGAACATGATAAATACATGAACATACATAAATACATGATAAAATATTTTTAAATGACACGAACAGAATTTCAAGAAAAAAATACCAGAAAAAAAATGTATGGAACTGATAACACAAGAAAAAATATTTCTCAAACTGAATGCATAGTGACAGAAATCATCCAAAATGCAGGACAACTAGAAAAGAGAGAAAATCAATGGGGTTCAGTGATGTTTGACATTACACATACAACTCAATCTCAGGGGGAGAGAAAATGAGGGGACAAGTATTTGAAAAAATGATTTCCAAAAAATGTTTCAAACTTTATGAAAAGAATAGCCCACTGGTCAAAGTGGCCAACAAGCCATAAACAGAATACACATAGGTAAAATCATATTGAAGTACACCCTCAATTACTAAAAACAGTGAAAAACTGACAATCTCAAAAGCAGCCAAAGGATAAAAAAAAAATTGAGGTACAGAGAAATAAATATAAGGATGATAATAAAATTCCCTTATTTTCATGAATTATACTATCAAATACTTTGATCAGATTGATAATTATAGAACATTTGATCCAACAAAATATATATTGTTTTCAACTATACACAAAACATTTACCAAGCTACATGTTCTAAGACATAAAAAAATTCTCAATAAATTTCAAACTACTGAAATCATAGAAGTAATGCTCTTAAAACACTTTTTAAAAAATTTTTAATGTATTTTTGAGAGAGAAAGATGGAGCACAAGTAGGGGAGGGGCAGAGAGAGAGGAGACACAGAATCCGAAGCAGGCTCCAGGCTCTGAGCTGTCAGCACAGAGCCCCACATGGGGCTTGAACCCATGAACCACGAGATCATGATCTGACTCGAAGTTGGAAGCCTAACCAACTGAGCTATCCAGGGGTCCCAAAAGTAATGCTCTTAAATATGACAGAATTAAACTAGAAATCAAGATGAAAGTTATTTGGAAAATTTCCCCAATATTTAGAAATTAAAGGACATACTTCTAAATGACTCACAAGTCAAAAAAGGAATCATAGAAGTAAGTAAAATATATTTTGGAGAAACCTAATTTTTTCAAAGGCTAACAGAACTGACAGATTCTCCAAAAACCATGTTCAGAGGGAAAGCTACTGCATTAACTGCTTATATTTTTAGAAAAGAAGATTTAAAAAATCAATGGTAAAAACTCCTATTAAAAAAATGGAAAGGGAAAGAAAATTAAACCCAAATTATGCAGATAGAGAGCAGTAACTGATAAAATTTAAAAGGAAACAAAAGGGAAAAATCAGTGAAATCAAATGCTGGCTTGTAAAGATTGATAAAATTTATAAACTTCTAACCATAAAGATAAGGAAAAAGAAGGCAACAAAAATCATAATATCAGGAATGAGAGGTGCCATCACTATATATTCTACAGATGTTAAATACAATTATTATGAAAACTTTAGGACAATAAATTTGACAACTTAGATAAAATGGGAAAATTCTGTCAAAGACAAACTATCAGAGCTCAAACAAGATACAGATAACATGAATAATCCTACCTAGCTAAAAAATTAAATTAGTACTTAGAAACATCTCTACAAAGAAAACTTTAGATGACTTCACAGGTGAATCCTACCAAATGCTAAAGAAGGAAATACTATCAATTCTACAAAAACTCCTTCAGAAAAATAAAAAAGAGGTCATACTTCCCAACTCATTGTGTGATACCAGCATTAACAATGCTACTACCAAAATTAGACCAAGTAATTGCAAGAAAAGACAACTATAGAGTTATATCGATCATAACCATAAATACAAAAATTTTAATAGCATTTAGCAATCAACTTCACCAATGTACAAAAAGAGTAATACATCCAAATGACCAAATGCAGTTTATCTGAGGAATAGTTTAACATTGAAATCAACGTAGTTTGCCATATAAACAAATTTTGAAAGAAAAACCACATAATCATCTTAATAGAAAGGCATTTGACAAAATCCATTACCTATTCCAGATTTTTTAAAACAAATTCTAAGCATGCCTCGGTGGCTCAGTCAGTTTAAGTCTCTGACTTTGGCCTCGGTCATGATCTCAGGGCTTGGAGGCTTGTGAATTCAAGCCCCGTGTCAGACTCTGTGCTGAGAGCTCAGAGCCTGGAGTCTGCTTTAGATTCTGTGTCTCCCTCTCTCTCTGCCCCTGCCCCCCACCCCGCTCCTGCTCACATTCTCACAAAAATAAACATTTAAAAAAATTTTAATAAATAGATAATAAAAAAATTCTCAGCAAACTAATAACACAACTTTCTCAACCAGAAATACAGTCATCATTTAAATGTTTAACAGTCAATGTTACATATTGAAAGTTGCCTCCTAATATCAGGAACAAGGCGAGTTCTAATCAACATTACTTACTAGAAGATCTGGTCAACGCAATCAGGCAAGACAAAGGAAAAAATATACTTATATTGGAAAGAAAGAAAGAAACTTTGTTACTGATACAATATGATTACATATATAGAAAATTCAATGGACTCTATAAATAAGCTACAAAGTGAATTAGCATGTTTACAAGGTGTGAAGTAATTCTACACAAAAATCCATTTTATTTCTATTACTACAAATAATTGAAAATTGAAATTTGAAAAACATCATGTACACATAACAGTAAGAAATGTGAAATGCTTAAGAATAGATGTGGTAAGATGTGCATTGCATGCACACCAAAACCCACAAAATATTCCTTAAAAATGTTAAAATATTTAAATAGAGAGTTCTACTATATTCATGAATTAATATTGTGAGGATGTCAACTGTCCTTAAATTTATCTACAAAGTCAACTCTATCCTAAAAAACAAACAAGCACCAAGCACTTTTTTGGTAAAATAAAACAAACAAACAAATAAACAAACAAAACCCTAAGTGATTCTAAATTTCATTTGGAAATGCAAAAGACCTAATAAGACCAACAACTTTGAGAAAAAAACAAAGTTGAAGAACTTTAATATTACTCCAATCTCAAGATATTATGAATCTACAGTAATTGAGACAAAGTGGTATTAATGTAATAGATAAGTAGATCAATGAAACAGAATAAACCCACAAATGTAAGTCCAACTAATTTTTTATCAAAGTGCAAAGAAAGATAATGTTCTTTTTAACAACTGGTGTTTTAAAAAATAGCTATCTATATGCAAAAATGTACTTTGATGCCTACCACCGAATACAAAATGTAACTTAAAATGGAACATAGGCCTAAATGTAAAAATTAAAACTCTAAAACTGTTTTAACTAAGGAGAAAATTTTTGTGACTTTGTCTTGCCAAAGTTTTCTTGGATTCAACACCAAAAGCATGATCCACAAAAGAAAAGAACTAATTGTATTAGTTTACAAAACTATGATAAATGTTAGGTTTTATTTTAAATCTACTCCATTTAAGATTTCTTTCCATGAAACAATGTATCAGACAGCAGAGAAGGCAAAGTGAGTAAATATTTAATCTCTTTTCTACATTATCTAGGTCCAAAGTTCACAAATGATGAAACAGGCTTTCAATATGGTAATCAATAAGCTCTCAAGAGCCTAGCCTCAATTTAATCCTTTTATTCTTAACTAAAAATATTTTAATTAGTTCATTCTTTATTACATAAACTCTTCCCATGAACTCCTCCAGACCTTCAACCAAGGGAGATATCACTGGACTTCGGTACCTACCTCAAATGACTTTCACTTTCACATGTTCTACATTCTATATTTATAATGAACATTAGTTCTATGGTCAAAGTCACAGAGTTGGACTTTCAACTCCGTTAGATCAAACTCTAACAATGTTTCTTGTTCCATCCTTGTGGTAAGAATGCAGACCATCTGCAGAGTATTATTTTGCCTGTTTCCATAAGGTCCTGGTAACTTTCCATGTCCCTTGAACTCGCTGACTCCACACACTCTAATTCTACCAAAATCTTTTCATAGTTCCTTTATCCAATTCTGCTATATTTACTATTAGCATTTTCATTGGGACTACAGAAGACCCATTGCTCAAATTCAGGAGTCTAACATATGTAGACTATTGAATGTTCCAACTGATAAATACGTATCAGTATACATAGGTTAACTTTTTCTCAAGTAGTAGGAAATTGAGATTCTTAAAAACACTGTAATAGTGTTTTCATTTTCTAAATATTTGTTGCTCGCATGTCAAAGTGCAATGGGTTTTTCACATATTGACCTGTAACTCAATAATCTTGCTAAACTTAAAGAATGCATATATAAGTTATTTGTAGATTAGTTTATGTACAAATTCATATCTTCTTTGAACACTAGTATTTTTTCCTTTTCATATATCATTCCTTTTATTTCATTTTTATTTATTGTGCTGATTAGATTATCAGTGTATTATTGATCAGTGTATTGATCAGTGTATTATTGAATAAAGGGTGTACCAAGCATTCTTGTCCCATCCCATTCTTGGTGTCAGAAGGAAAACTTCGTGTATGGTTATTACGTGTTTCTTAAATATTTGGTATAATTATCAGTAAGATTTCTGAATCATATACCTAGCAGGCTTTTTCTAATTTTGGATTTTTAAAATAATTACTAGAGGGGCGCCTGGGTGGCTTAGTCGGTTAAGCGTCCGACTTTCGCTTAAGTCATGATCTCGCGGTTCGTGGGTTCGAGCCCCGCGTCGGGCTCTGTGCTGACTGCCAGCTCAGAGCCTGGAGCCTGTTTCAGTCTGTGACTCCCTCTCTCTCTGACCCTCCCCTGCTCACGCTGTCTCTCTCTCTCTCTCCTAGAAATAAATAAAAAAACATTTAAAAAAATAATAATAATTACTAGAGAATTCAGATTTTGTTTTCATGCAAAAATCATTTAATCATTTGTATGGAGGCTTTATACATATTTTGGGAATTTTCTATTTAAATTTATTGGCAAAAATTGCTATAACAACTTCTTATAGTAATCTAAATTCTATAGGTTTTGCAGTTATTTCCCCTTTTTCTTCCTGATATTTGTAATTGATGCCTTGTCTTTTTCATAAATCTTGTGAGTGGTTTATTAATGCTATTTATTTTTTGGTTTCAAAATGTTTCTTTAGAAATACAACTCTGCCTGCTCTTAGGGACATATTGAAGAACACATTGTTATTTCATCATTTGCATGAAAAACAGCCTTTGGTTTATTAGATCTTCTTTGCTACAAAGATCACTATATTTATAGTACTCATAAAACAAGGAAAAATTCCTTACAGAAACTTTGATTTATTAACTCACGCAGTAGATTTCTTACAACTGAGAAATTTCCCTTAAACATAATTTTTAATAAAATTTACCTGCTTTGACCTAAATATCTATTATTCCCTGTAATCTTTGGCTCAGATTCCCTTCCTTGATGAGGATAAATTAAAGTCATCTGGCGACAAATGAGAATCCGGGTTGTATTTGTCATGACATGTTAAATGGTTACGATAACAAACCTCAAAATCCTAATGGCATTGGTTTAGATCCTTTGCTGGTCAGGAGGGGGCTCTGTTGCTCTTAATTTACTCAAACCCATGGAACAGCCATCATTTTGAAACAGTTGTTTACCTCACAGGTTGAGAAAGGAATGTTCCCATTTACAAATAAATGATCTGACTCCATAATGGCAGGGCATACATCACTTCTCATCATAATTTGTTGTCACACTTTCTCACACATGACCCTATCTGACTAAAGGGACACAAAATGAAGTACTCCCATATTCTTGGAAGTGAAGGGAACCACAATTATCTGGTGAATAGCACTTATTAGTTCAAAAAGATACACTTTTGTTTCCACCAAGAATGTCCTTACCAATTAATATTAAATGTTGTCTATATTTATTACTATTTTTTAAGTATTCTGCACATAGGAGTAAAAGAAATATGGGAATTAAAAAAACACTGTTATCGGTAATTATTTCTGTGTCAGATCTATCAGTGATACATAGTTTGATCTTTGCTTATGTGTTTTTCCAAAATTTTTATAACTACATATTTGTTTTTTAAAAATAAAATTAAAAGACAAAAAATAGATTAAATTGACAGAGAAATCAAGTGTTCCATTTTTCTGCATACTTCTCCATTTTTCTTCTTTCAACATCCTGACTTCAATCAATTTGAACCACCAGGGTGCGTGTGTAGTGGAGGAGGAAACCCTCAGGATAGATTGAAAAGCAATCACTGGTCAAGGCAGACACTAAAAATTCAGTTACATTTCATCCACCATTACACATAAAGAATATTTTTTTAAAAAAGTATTTTGCTCTCTTTCATGTACACAGAAGGTATTGATAATTGAAATGTCATTGATACAGAAACATCAAGCATTACAAATGTAATTAATTCATAGTAAAATTTGAGAACTAAGAAACTGAGATGTTTTGCATATGAATATAAGTTGAATGTTATCCACCAACTGCTGTTTAATGAGTGTTAACACTGTATAGACTTATAAAATTTGGTTTTATAGTTTGGGCCTCTTATACTGACTGAGCTATAAGTAGTAAGCTTTCACTCACCCAAAAGCACATTCTGAGAGATGACTTTGGAGATTGTGACAATTGAGATTTAATATATGAGCCTCTTAAGGAAGTCCTATTCTGAAATACACTCAATGAATTAATTTAATAGAAAATTATATACTCCTTAATTTTTCATTTTAAAGAGAGAGGGAGTGTTAATGGGGGAGAAGGGCAGAGAGAGAGAGAATGAATATCTTAAACAGGCTCCATGCTCAGCACAGAGCCCTCTATGCTTAGATCATGACCTGAGCCAAAACCAAAAGTTGGACACTCAACCAACATACATATCCCTCCCAAATTTTTTAAATTTAAAAATATAAAACTTCTGCACTTATTTAATTTTATCCAACTTCTCCATTAACATTAAATTTTACACCCCTGACAAAAATTTTCAAATATCCATCTAAACTTTTGACAAAACCAGCTGGAACTAAATTCTGTTACATCAGTCCATAAGACAAGTTTTAGTCTCTGTCAAGTTCCTTCATTTTTGTTTGTGGGTGGATGTATGAATGAGAAAGAATTTGAGTTTACTTATGAGACTAATTTTTACTACTGGTTGGGGGTGTATTAACTTTTCCCCCCATGGTCTCCATGATGATATCAAACAGATTTGGATTCAAGTCCTCCAGGTCTATAACTTACAAGCTAGAAAAAGTTACTTAAGCTCAAAGTCCTATAAAAGTCAAAAGAGCTAATCTGCTTTAAAATGAAAATATTAACATAAAATATATAACAATTTTCATGGTAGTTAGAATAGACCAGGCACTAATAACTTTTGTCTATACTACCAACAAAAATAAGCATTTTTATTATGAAGCTGTAAAATGTTCCTGGTGGCTACTGTTGAAGCAAAGAAGATATGCATATTTTTCAGTCTGTTAATATTTATCTTGATAAAAGCCCAACAATTAGAAGTCTCAAGTTTTCTTTTTTTTTTTTTTTTTCTTCATAGAAAATGGTTTCTACTGGAAACCATTAGCTTTTTTTGAGGTAATAGGGTTAAGTTTTGATTGGCTATCCCCAACTCATTTCTGGTGAATCAGGATGTCTGCAACATTTCCCTGTTTTAAACTATATTTATTAAGTAACGGCATTTTCAAGTCACATGCAAGCAACTTTATGAACTTTGGATGCACACATTTTTTTAAAAAAATTAAAATCCACTACTACTGACCAGATCAGACTGGTCCTTAACTAGAATGTTCAAAATTGATTTAGAGGGGCGCCTGGGTGGCTTAGTTGGTTAAGCGTCCGACTTTCGCTTAGGTCATGATCTCGTGGTTCGTGGGTTCGAGCCCCGCGTCGGGCTCTGTGCTGACTGCCAGCTCAGAGCCTGGAGCCTGTTTCAGTCTGTGACTCCCTCTCTCTCTGACCCTCCCCTGCTCATGCTGTCTCTCTCTCTCTCTCTCCTAGAAATAAAATAAAACATTAAAAAAACAAAAAAGTGATTTAGAGTTTCTAAAGAAATGCTGTATTATCCATTTTAATCATAAATCTACTGCTATTGTCTCTTTTTTGCACTTACCCACAAGAAATGTGGTTTTCTTCTCCTTGACTTAGTTTCTGGAAATTAAATTGAGTTTTCTCTGTATCAATGGATCACTTGAAAGCTTCTAGAATCAAAGCCTCCCAGTAATCCTGCTGTTGATTAAATCAAATCTGAGCATATCTCACCACCATGTGCTGAGATTGACAGACATGATGTCAATTATCTGTAATAATTAGTCAGTTGTTATAGGAAGAATCAGAAATTAAAATTTTATGTATTTTATACTGCTTAGATTATGATATCATCCACAGCTTTGCTCAATTTTCATTCCTATTTTCAAAATAGAATTCAGGTTTATCCAATCCCTGAACAAATTACTGAGCACTCAAGTTGAACACAGTACTAGGCTCTGTGACTACAAAAAGGAGTGAAACAACAATTCCTGCCTTTGAGGCAATCATAGCATCATCTCATAGACTGAACAAAATGGAAAAAGTGATCATAGAATGTTTTCCAATGCAAACCATATTGTAAACTTATAAAGAATCTAATGCTTCCCCTTGAATCTCAGCTGTGATAAAATAATGAAGAGGGTCAGAACAAATAATATATCCTAAGACCATGCTAAGTATTTTAAATATTTTAATAGTTATAACAACATTGCAAGTCAGAGATCATTCTTATTTAAGAAAAAAGTTTTCTTAATAAGTGAGGAAACTAAGAGTCAGGATTAAGAACCTTGCTAAAGATCACAAAGCTGGTAAATGATAAATTGAGAATTTGAATTAAAAGTATGATGTAGTAATAAAAGAAGAAATTAGGTTATAACCTCTGCAATCATGCATGGGGACAAAGGAAGACTGGAAATAAGCCACCAACGTATTCCCCTAAAGTATGGTAGTCATCTCATTTTCTGTAGCAAGCACTTAGATCACTGAATTATAATTTTCTGGTTATTTCTCTTCTTCACTAGATCATGAGCTCAGTGAAAGCAAAGACATGGTCATGTTCATCTTCGTAAATTTTTCTGGCCTAAATTCTGCTTGGTAAATGACTTCTGAATAACTTAAGCATTTCTTCTACACAAGAGCTATCTCTTTTGATATTTCAAAGCAACAGCTTGAAGCAGGCCTCAAATTTCAGTTGCCAATTCTTGGGTCACAATTCTATTATACTATAGTACTTAATGTATAATTAAAATGAAACATAGAAGTTCCAAGTCTTTCAGTAAAAGGAAGTGAAATGTGCTAAAATATGACAAGATTGAAGCTCACTTTTTATTTTTATATTTATTGTATGCAACAGTCACTATGCTACCAATTCCCTCAAAAGTTCACCATATTAAAAATTCCTGATGTTAAAGCTTAAATTTTCATTAGTCAAATGGAGACTGATACAGTCTTCTCATTCTCAATTCTTCCCCATAGATTTTGTATTACAGAAATAATTAGACACCCATATCTTTAAAAAAGGTTTCTGATAGAAAGGATTTTAATATGTCAAAGACACAGAATCCAAGCAGAGGTCTCCTCAATTTCCTATAGTTCTACATGTTTACATTATTCCCACTGGTGGGTTTGAATCTATTCATAAATTAAGGGGATTTTATTGAGTTATTTCTGTGGATGGAGAATAAAAAGAAGAAAAAGACATTCTCCTGCCTTAAATAAGTTCACAACAGAGTTATAGAAGCCAACAAACTAAAAAATGAGTCATGAATTTTTAAAAAAGTGTATGTGAATAAAATAGAGATGAACACAAGAGTCTCAAACTTGATAGGGATTTTAAGGAGACTCCAAAAAACAATTAAGCTGGTTCTTGGAGGATGAATAGTAATATGACAGGTAGTTAAAGGAGGTACATAAATTCTAAGTAAGAGGATCACAATGCACAAAAGCACAGAAAGCATGGTGAAGAAACCCATGAGACAAAAGGAAGATGAGATTTTGAGCCATTCTGAGCAAGTGGTTTCCTCTGGGAGTGGGCCTTAATCATTCCTTTCACATAAGAGACAGGTATTTTTCTTATTTTGAATCTTATTTAAAATTTACAAACAAAGGAAAATTACATTTGCAAACAAAGGAAAACTAAAGAGATGTGGATACCAGTATACTCAGATCATGATCTTCCTATAGTCCCTGATTCGCAGAGAGTTAAAGCAAGTGACACCTATGGAATGGACACGTCTGCTGGCTTAGAGACTCAACTTTGCCAAACCACTTTGAACCATCCTACCAGTGCATAAGCTAAGAGATGGACCATTGTTCCTGTTAGGATCTCTAATTCAATTCTGCCTTCCACATCAAAACTTGTACTGATCATCCAAAGTGAATTTACCAAATAGGCAAGACTTCTCTCTGTAGATTCAAAATTACACTATACAGGCTGATGTGGCCACATAAATCAATTCACTCAATAAACCTGTGCTTGGCACTACAGCCATGGGCCATGGTAACATTTATAGGTTATTAGAGGTTACAGATAACGAAACAGGAATTCACTATATCATGTGTCAGTACAGGAGAAATTTCGAGAAGCTAGAAAACACTTCCCAAAGGAAGTCCTATCTAAACTAGGACCTGAAGAACATATATAGTTATAGATCAGTTAGAAGAAATGTATAGAGAAGAACAGGAAATAAACAAGGTTACCAGGTTAGTGAGAAGGTATTCAAACCATTGACTTGATGTTAAGTTAGAGAATTCATCCAGCTGATTTTAAAATGTTTTAATAGTCTGGCTTCAGTTTGAAATAACTATATTCAGGCACTTGGATAGGCATTAGTGATCTACAGTGGAGGACACTAGAGTTTGCAAAGAGCTTGCATTATAATAAAACCACATGTCCATACACAAATGCAAATGCATTATAGAATGACAACAGCACTAAGAGATTCATGTTACAGGGTCAAGGTTGTCCTGAACATTAAGTGTTTTACGGAGCTGCAGATTCATTCACCTTCAGAGTATGAGTTACTCTTTGTGATTTGTTTAAGTGTCTTACTGACCTCATGGAGAAAGAAAAGGGCACAAAAGTGAACTCATGATTAGATTTATCAAAATAAATAATACTTAAAAAATCTAAATTGGTAGTTTAGGACTTGATTTCTTTTTTGAATATTTTTTTGAATAATTCCCTAAGTCACAGAGAAGTAGGGTGACAATATAATTTGACATCTGAACCAGCACTATGTTTTAAAGGGGATGACATTAATTATTAGGATAGGAAAAGAGGAGGACAATAGGAATGTCTCTGGCAAACCAAGACATGTGGTCTCCTAGGGAAAAAAAGAATTATTTGCAAAGAATATATGATAGCAAAGACTTCAGAATCACAGAGGGTGTTTTAACTAGAACTAAATATTATCTAAAATCATGCATTCTAGATTGCATCCATTACTATACCAAGTCACTAAATTCCACTACAAATGTATCAATGCCAAAAGTCTAATGAAGTATACCATTTCCAAGATATACTTTAGTTCCCTATTTTGTCAGGGGAAAAAAATGGTTATTCTAGCAATTTCATGAAAAGTAAAAATGATCATGTCCAAAATACATCACATTAAGTCAAACGCAATTACTTCATTAGATCTATTAGCATTTAATGATCCCCTTATACATAACATCTACACACTGCATTTTAGCTGACATTTAATATATTCATATAGATTTTGCATATATTATAATCAAACTTGATTATATATGCTTACAAACTAATTGCATCTTTAAACAGGTTTAATTTGTTTTGATACAACATTATGAAGCCTCCTGGATTTCAAATTCCATTTGCATTTTCAATGTCCAGCATATAACTATCAAAGTTATACCAGTCTTTGTTGTAATGAATCTCATGTTTTAAGCATATTTAATGCTTAGTTCCATTACTATCATCTGATTATAGCCAAGAGAAATCAGCCTGGGTCACTATTTGTAATAGCTCTAATGCACAGTTTTGTTTTTCAAATAAATAGCTTTTCTCTTTTACTTTTATCAAAGAATACTTGCACATAATTTAGAAACTTGAAAAGTACTAGTCAGTTTTTAAAGATAACTATAAGTTCTATCACATCCATCTTTGTTTTCCAAGGTCTTTAGCCCAAAGCAACTATTGTAGGTCTTTCTTCCAGTAGTTACCTGTATGTTTTTAATAAGGTGTGGGCTATTTTGCTTTTTAAATTTTAGACATTATTTGTTGACCTCCTGCAAAGAAAAATTTTATTCTATTACCATTTACACTCCTATACTACCCTCATCCCCACTCTCAAACACCAGTATTGAAACCAATACTTTGAGTATGGAAATATTGCTTCTAACAGGCTCACAGAGTATACTATAATTGTATCTTACTTGTGAAATTTTTGTTTGTTACCTGGGTTAATAAACGGCCTTGTTCTAATTCTTGTTAGCTTTCTACACATCTATTATTGTTTCTCTTTAGATTCTCTAGCTTAACTCTAAAATACCTCTATATAAGGTCTAACACATTGATCAGCTATGACTTCTAAGAAACACCTCTGGGAATTCTCATATCTTTGTATGCAAAATGCCTTGTGTCCTGCTCTAATCACAACTAATTGTTCTCTAGATAGCATAGATACAGTCCTGGGATAGCTCTTTACCTTTTTATGGGCATTCTCAGTTTCTTTTGAGGTTGGTTTCCAATATGCATCTCTACTTCTGTCTTGCAATATTTCCTTGTTTTAGTAGAGCAGTAGCTTCCCAAAAAAGGAGGCACAGTTTTGAAGACGGAAAGTTTATTCTACCCTCACACTTAATTGGGAGTTTGCCTGTTTTCTCAGCATCTTATTGTATCATGAATGTACTACTTTCCCTTAACTCTCTGAGGACATTAATTAAATGGTTTGTTTTACTTCCTGCATGGTCATGGACTTCTCCAAGATACTTTATATTATTGCTGTATTTTGGTGAATTCTTCAAGTTAGAGCTCTTCTAATTTGCTCATATTTGTTTTTTTCTAAGAGAAAGAATTATTTTATTTTAAGGAGAGAATGCAAGTGGTGAAGGGGCAGAGAGAGAAGAAAAGAGGGAGACAGGGAGAGAAGGAAAGAGGGAGAGGGAGAGAGAGAGAGACAATCTTAAAAGCAAGTGGAACCCACACAGGGCTAAATCCTATGACTCTCAGATCATGATCTGAGCTGAAATAAAGAGTCAAATGCCCAACCAGGCATCCAGGTTGGCCTGAGTCAACCAGGCACCTCTGCTTGTTCATATTTGAATGAAGCTTTACAAAGCCTGATTCAGAATTTGTGTCATGCATGGATTTGTGGACTGATAGAATTCTCTGTAGTGTACCTGGAGTACAAGATGGCTTTTTTGTTAAAAGTCTCCCAAAAGTGAGTATTTATACATTCTTCCTTTGGGACAGATGGTTTCTCCAGAAGGAAATTCTACTTTCCTGTTTGGGTGACATAAGAAAATTTTCCAGCATTCTAAAGCCAAGGAGGCAACCCAGCAGAAGCATTTTGTGTAATAATAGAGAGACTGTGAACTCATTCTACTTTACAGAAACTTTGATTTAATCCTGCCAATTTAAGTAAAACACAATAAAACTATTGTCCATTGTGCAGATATATAAACCAAGAAACTTACTCTTACCTTGAGAACAAACCTTTCTTCTTCAGGGACAGAGAAGGTACATCCAACTGGCTATGAGGGCTTAAGAAGAGAATCAGTCATTACAATTAATGCTTCCCTAGTACTTCTCAAAGGCCTGTGAAAGTTTGAACAATGATATGACCACCATATGCCAGGGCTATTGGTACTCCATCCCAGGGCCAGACAACATTGATTCAGCTCCAAAATTTGATTTTATTTTAGAGTTCTTAGAGTTTGCTCCTAGAACCACCCTCAGGAGCATCTGCCATAGGTTGGATTCTGAGATTCTGAGACAGAAATTTTCAGGTGATTGCAGACATAGGGAGAGGAGTAGAAGGGATGGGATTTCAGGAACAGCACCTGTAAGGATGTGACAGCAGCAGGACAGCATGAAGGAAAAAGCTGTACTGCAATGCAGCTTCAATTGAGGCTTCAGCCAGTCTTACAGGGGATTTTTGATCCTGAAATATCCTTTCAATATTCTGATTTGACGTAAGAAGCCTAGGTCTTTATGCATATGTGGGCCAGTTATTGGATACAAGCTGTTGTCAGCAAGGAGGCCTTACCCTGAAGTGATGTTCCCTCCCTTTGGCCATGACAGTTCCTGGTGAGGAACTCAGCTCCTGGTTGTTAGCAACCAATACTCTGAGCAGCGGGGAAAATATGTTTCTTGGTCCAGAAGAGGGGATCTGAGTCATGCACAACATCCACAGTACACACTTCAGCTGGAAGCTTCTGCATTACACTGTTACCTGGCCCAGCCAATCCACCTGCAAGTACCTCTCAGCTCCAATCCACAATTAAGGCTTGGCCCAAGGAAACATACACCTTCCCCACCATTAGTAATCATGCAGATCTGTTGCCATGACCTCCCTCCCTCCTTGCTTTAATATCAAAACCAAAGCCATAATCTTTTCACTGCAGGTAGGGGTTGGACACTGGCCTATGTGAACCTCAAACTCCAGCCGCTCAGGTAAAACTATGTTCATTATGACCTCAACTCTAGGTACTCCTCATTTGGGTTAAGGTTGGAAAATTCCTTTAACAAATTTCCTCATGCACCGTTTTCCTATTGAGTAGATCCATGATAGTCACAGAAGAGAAGAGGAGGATTTAGAAATCATTCAGCAAGTCTGACAGTTTACATAGCATTTCTTTTTTAACTGATGGACCCTCAATCTTCACCATCATCACATTAAATATCTTGTTATACCCTGAGTCCAGTGAAGTCAGCAATTTCCTCTGATTCCAACTCTCTGCCAGAAAATTTTCTTTGAGGGATATTTGAACTATCAACATGGGAATGGACACAGCTCTTTACACCTTTACTGTAAATGAAGATATAATTGCTTTTGGATATAAATTATTGAAATTACTGAAATTTTTCATATTAAGACATAATTATGGAGTGTCCCACACATTTTATTTACCTGAGGTTCTTCTATCATTGTATTTTTGGATAATTGCATTTCTCTATCTTCTTTGAGTCAACAGGCTTCAATGAATATTTTCCAAAATCAAATAACTTAAGATCAAAAATTAGGTAACAATGACAGAAACTAGGTTCTATAGTAATAAAAATGCTTGGTATTCACATGAGGAGATAAATAAGTATGGAGCCAAATGTTATGAATAACTTGTCCTTTTTGATTTTTTTTGTTTGTTTGTGAACTACATTATATTAACTTCTCATAGCTATACTTGTTTATTTTCACTTGGAACAAGAAATGCTCTAAATTATTTATATGTATTAATTCTTTTAATCCACAATAAGCCAACAACTTTTTCATGTCTCTTGTTTAAACTATAAGATCTATTATATTTCAATACTCTCAACCTCTTCTGGAGTGTGGAGAAATAATGGTTCAAGTGATTCCACTCTATCACAGCATTCCCAAGTTTACTAAGCTAGTATGAATCCAAATTGGGGGACTAAAAGTGATACATTTCAATGTCTCTTTAAGACAAAAATGAGATGACCCATTAATCTGGAAGAGTTGTTATTGAATACATTGTCTGCACTCTCTAGTGAATCAGATAGAACATGCTTTATGAGCTAAATTGGATCTTGATAGCCTCCCATAACTTTCTTCTAAACTAAATTATAAAAAATATGATAGAAGTGCTGTATCTTATTAAATGTTATAAAACAAATATCAAATTAATAAAGCTTAGAAAAAAATACAACCATTTGAAGAAGAAAAATAGAATTGTATATTCATAGAGTTTCCAGAAAGCATTGGATAAAATTCTACTAACATCCTTAATAAAATCTCTAAGTAGATAGACATAAAATAGCAGGCATAAAAATAACCTGTGAATTTCAGTTTTACTTCTCATTACTTCTAGACCATAGTGGTCTCTCATCTTCTTAAAGTTTCTAAATGAATTTTCCCCTAAATGAACCTACTCTTTCATACTACTCTCTAAGTGGGAAATTGGGACAAGCTTTAAGCTCCATATAAATGTACTCTGGATTTCCTTTAAATGAGAGAAATAAATCTCTAGCAATTAAGTGATTCAAGTTTAAGCATTCATGTGGATTGGCATCAATTAAATGTTGGCAAGGTCAACGCAAATACCAAAAGTGGAATAAAACTTGTAGGGTCTGGTGATTAAATAAGCAGTGGATGATTAGTCACATTGATAGCCATTGGTTATACTTTCATCCTGCTTAAGGAGAATTACAAACCACAATATCACATACATGTAGTTTTGGAAGGAAATTGGTTGTCTTGCATCTAAAAGTTCCAAGTCAGAATGATATCTTGAAATTGAAAGGTCTGAGAAGCTAAATGCCCTGTCCCCTGTGCTCCTCAGACTCCAGCATGACAGATCGTCCACCAGGAAGGCCAATTCTCATCTAACAATGACCTCTCTATTCTTCCTATTGCACAAAAGAGTATGAGGAAAGAACATGAATTCACACAAACTTTGCTTAAGTTTTGGTCCCAATATATATATTTGATATGTGAATTTTAGTATTTAGGCAAGCTCTATGCATCTGTTTCCTTATCAGTAAAATGGACATATTTATATTTACCTGGCAGAACTATCATCACATTAGTAATAAAGAATATAAGTTACTAAGTACAATGCTTAAGACAAAGGTGTTAGTATTTTCAGTTGAAGGCAAGAGAACTACATTTGTATATAGATATTATAACTAAGGTTCTATAATGGAAGAAACAATAGCTTTTACTATTTTTAGATAAAGCATAATAAGGTTTCAAACTGAGAAATAGCATTTGAAAAGTCCATTTCTGCTAGCGGATAATTATTAATATTACAAGAGTCAACAATTATAGGCTACTCACCATATGCAGGGTAATGTCTGAAGTACTTTATATTCATCAGCTCATTTAATCCTCACAACTTCTTACATGGTAATTACTTCTCCCAACATTACAGATCAAAAAAAATGGGCACAGAGTAGTTTAGTAGTAGGCATCAGAAGTCTGGCTCCAGAGGTCTCATTTCTAAGTACTATGACACATTGTCTTCCATGATTTAACCCAAATGATGCAAATAGATCATAAAAGTGTAAAGCTAGAATTTCATAAGAACATAATTCCTATGTCACTTTAGGTAAAATATAAACTTAAAGGAGGAAATTCTACACCTTACATAATTACTGTGTAAAAATTACTATTAAAATGTCTTCTGAAGGCAATGAAATATATCTCAAAGAGATATTTACACACCCACATTCATTGAAGTTTTATTTATAATAGCAAATATATGGAAACAAGTAAGAATTCATCTAGGACTGAATGGATAGAGATAGCAGACAGACAGACAGACACACACACACACACATTATTCAGTCATAAAAAAGGAAATTTTGCCTTTTGTGACATGGAGGAAACTTGAAGACATTATGCTAAGTCAAAATAAGTCAGAGAAAGACAAGTACTTTATGTTCTCACTCCTATGTGATATCTTAAAAAGCTGAACTCATAAAAATAGAGAATGGAATGGTGGTTGCCAGTAACTAGGGAAAATGGAGAGATATTTGTCAAAGAGCATAAATTTCCACCTATCTGATTAATAAGCTCTTAAGATCGAATGTACATACTCTAATGAATATGATTAAGAATACTGTATTATATACTTGAAAACTGTTGAGAGTAAACATTATCACCCCACACAAACAATAGTAATTATGTGAGGGAATGGAGGTGTTCAACCTTAACATAATCATTTCACAACATACACAAGTATCAAATCATCATTGTACATCTTAAACTTGCATAAGTATATGTCAGTGATATGTCAAAGCGGTTAAGAAAAGGTCTTCTGAAAAAATTGCCTTTAAAGTTTGTAAGAGACTATAGTTCTTTCAAAAGGTTACCAACAGACATTTTTAGGTGTGCTTTGCTTCAGCCTGTCAAGAAAAGCATCAGGTGTGAAAATGAAGAATTTGAAACTGATTTCACTTTATTTAGGTTATATTTAATTATTCAAAAAACAGAAAAATTGGTAGTTATCCAAGCTTTACTATTATTCTTCATGAAATTTGATTTTTAGTTACTTTGTCATTTTAGCATTCATTTTTCTAAATTACATATTACATGTTATATTCCTGGTTGCTTTCCTTTTGATTGCCTATCATTTATTTTTCTTTTCTTCTCATTTTCTAGGAAGAAATGCACCTGCTTTCTTTCAATAGCCAAACTACTATCTACTATTTTGGTTCTAATATAGGTGAGTTTTCATTTCTAATTTTAAAGGACATATTTTCTGACAAAAGTCAATTTCTGAGAAATAAAGATTTGGCATTTTCTTAGTTTAGTTAATTTTTATCATATCATGGGATATATTGCTTTTTGCTGGTCTTTTTATCTGTCTACAGATTAATATCCTTAAGAGTTTCATATATGTACTAGTTTATAGATCTCAAAATATTTAGCCTCCTTGTGTTTATAAATTGATTGCTTATGACCAATCTAGGTAAATTTTATAATTACTCAAAACTTGAGATGTGATGAAATACAAGCATGGAGGGGCACCTGGTGGCTCAGCCAGTTAAGCCTCCAACTTCGGTTCAGGTTTTATGATCTCGTGGTCCATGAGTTCAAGCCCCACATCAGGCTCTATGCTGCCAGCTCAGAGCTTGGAGCCTGCTTCAGATTCTGTATCTCCCTCTCTGCACCTCATCAGTTCATGCTCTGTCTCTGTCTCTCAAAAATAAATAAATGTTAAAAAAAAATTTTTAAAGAAGTATAAACATGGAAAAACTAAGAAGTATTTAAAAATTTTTGAGTTGGCATTTTTCTGAGGCTTTTAGAACAGAAAACTAGGAGCTAGACCATTACGCATTTTAAGTTGTGAATTCTCGGGTGCCATGTTGTATCGTCTGCCTAAAACCAGGTCAAATTCCATTAGTGGTGGAGAGGGGAGGGTTCCAAAATTACCTGCCAAATTCTGATAAGCTTATTCTAAAGAGCAGATCATCATTTACATATCCTGAGTAAGGGCAGATTCTTGAGTACAGGATTGTTACGAATGTTATGGCGTTAAGATGCAGTCCAAGCAACTACTGGTAAAGAAGTGAGAGGGTCAGACCGGGAAAAGAAAGAGACAAAGCCATTTTGCAATGGCAAGCAAAGTCTCACTGAAGGTAAATTTGTATCAGATCCCACAGGGGTCCTGGAGGATTTGCACATCACACTTCAGAGTTGCCCAGTGTAGGAAGGAAGCTCGAGAGTCTCCATTCCCATTTAGAAAGAGAAATGGGGGGGGGGGGGGGCGGAATCACTGTATTTAAATGGAGAGGAACTAAATATTTAAGGATAAGAATTGCCACATCTTTTCAACAGTGTGTCTTCATTCTCATATATGCCCAGAATTGACCAAAAATCACATGTATTTCCTTCTTTGATATCCCATATATTCAATTTTCTTGCCTATTAAGCTAATTAAAAATGTGTAACTAAGAATGTATTGAAATTAGCTGATATGGCCTGTATTATTCTTTTTTTAATATCCACTTATTTAATTTGTTCACATATTAATAATTGTTTCCGGGCTCAAGGTTCTTAGAATATTCTATAAAGCTTAGTAACTTAATAAATTGGTTTCCCTCTACGATTATCCATCCATGTATTTTATCAAATATCCTAATTTGATATTTCAATTTGTACTTCAATCAAGAACAAAAAAAATCAATTTTTCAATTCATGTTTCTTAATGTTCTTAGAAGAATCTTAAAGTTGAATAGAAAGGAAGCATTCTAGCATATATTCTATATATGATATGAACATGATTTTCAAAATATCTGTTAAATAAATCAAGAAATCCTATTTAAAACTCGGAAACCATTGTTTACAGCAGTGTTTCAAAAAAGGAGAAACAGCTCAAGAATTATACTAGATAGCACACAGTTTCTTCAAGGTTAGCTTTTTAATTAGTGTCACACTTCCCAGCTGCTGGTTTTCAAAGAGTCATAAATATGGAAACCTTCGATGTGACATCTGGAAATGACTACCTGGTGATTCAAAGTTGTATCTTTTCCCCTAAAGAGCAGAAAGGGACTTAAAGACTTTTGCCTAGATAGCCCTATCATGTGATTTTAATTGACGTGTGATACTGATGCTCTGTATTCATGAGGAAGAGATGAAGGTAGGACCTGCTCTTTGTCAATCACTGTGCTTACATAGCTGGGGTATAAGGAAACAGAATACAGGGCTTCAGTCTTCTGTTAGGCCATTTACTGTGTGAATTCTTATATTAGATATAGAGAGTAGTATAAGTGAGTAAGAACAACTCTCTGAAGTCCTATTGCCTGAGTTTGATTCCTGGCTCCAGTTTTTATTAGTGTGACTTCGGACAAGTTACTTAGCCTGTCTGTACCCTACGATCCTCGGTTGTACTCATAATAGTACCTATATTGGTGTTAGAATGAGGATTAGAGGAGCTAATATCTATAAAGTACTTGTGACATTTAAGCCCCTAATAGCTTAAAATTATGCATAACTACATCTTACCTATGCTACAAAAAACTCACTGAAATAAAATTAACAGAGCTAAGGATGCCATAATCCTCTCAATATTAATTTTAAAAAGTTTAATGTTTGT
Organism: Hyaena hyaena; assembly: GCF_003009895.1. Classification (NCBI taxonomy): domain Eukaryota; kingdom Metazoa; phylum Chordata; class Mammalia; order Carnivora; family Hyaenidae; genus Hyaena; species Hyaena hyaena. Next base: position 48,366 of record NW_024082128.1, on the reverse strand, counting down.
TTATTTTTCAGAAACAGAGAGAGAGAGTGCACACAACAGAGCATGAGTGGGGGGAGGGGCAGAGAGAGAGAGAGAGAGAGAGAGAGAGAGAATCTGAAGCAGGCTCCAGGCTCTGAGCTGTCAGCACAGAGCCCAACATGAGGTTCAAAGCCACAAGCCATGAGATTACGACCTGAGCCAAAGTTGGATGCCTAACCGACTGAACTACCCAGGTGCCCCTTAATATTCATTTTAGATAGTCATAAAGCTGAGGTTCTCAAAGTGTAGAACCCAGATCACCAACATCCGTACTATCGGAGAAACTGGAAATTTCACCTCCCATCTGCTAAAGAAGAAATTCTCAGGTTAATGCCCAGACATCTGTGTTTCAGCAAGTCCTCAAGGTGACTGTGAGACACAGTAAAGTATGAACACCACTGTATAGCATATCCTTGTCTGCAGAGTATTTAAGCTAAAATGACTTATATACATATCAGCAACTAATACACAGAAATAAAAATTACCTGTGGTAATCTATCATGAGTAAAAAAGAAAAAAAGAAAAAAAGACCTTTCCACATAACAAAAACAAAAACTAACATTGAAACTAATTCTTGGCCAGATTCTTCTTGCAAAAGAAAAGTAAGAACTCTAGGGGTACCTGGGTGACTCAGTCGGTTAAGCGTCTGACTTCGGCTCAGGTTGATCTCACAATCGATGGGTTCAAGACCCCCATCAGGCTCTGGGCTGACAGCTAGCTCATAGACTGGAGACTGTTTCAGATTCTGAGTCTCCCCCTCTCTCTCTGACCCTCCCCTGCTCATGCTGTCTCTCTCTCTCAGGAACAAATAAAAAACATTTAAAATTTTTAAAAAAGAAAAGAACTCTAGAAAAAACATACATACATTAGGTCTCATTCACTGTTATTTTGAAGTTTAATAGTAAGCTAATAAAAATGAGATTCATTCCTTGAACATTGCTTGAACTACTTCAAAGCAGTGAATACAAGTCTGTAAGTTGCAGGCCTTTAATAAATGATATTTGCTATTGCTTATGCAAAGCACTGAGTACAAGTCTGTAAGTTGCAGGCCTTTAATAAATGATATTTGCTATTACTTTTTACCTAGCACAGTTTTATGCCTAGAGTCATGAGAAATGCTCAACCTTAGAATCAGAGTCAATGGAAATCATCGAAGGGTGCCTGGGTGGCTCAGTTGGTCAAGCATCCAACTCTTGGTTTAGGCTCAGGTCATGATCTCACAGTTTCATTGGGTTTGAGTCCCACATTAGGCATTGTGCTAACAGTGCAGAGCCTGCTTGCAATTAGCTCTCCCTCTCTCCTCTCCCTCTCTCTTTCTGCCTCTCCCCTGCTCACACTATCTCCATCTCACTCAAAAATAAATAAACATAGGGGCAGCTGGATGGCTTAGTTGGTTAAGGATATGACTTAGGCTCAGGTCATGATCTTGCAGTTTCGGGAGTTCAAGCACCACATTAGGCTCCATACTGACAGCTCAGAGTCTGGAGCCTTTTTTGGATTCTGTGTCTTCCTCTCTCTTTCTGCCCCTATTCTGCACGCACTCTGTCTCTCTCAAAAATAAAAATAATAAAAACATTGAAAAACTTTTAAAATAAATAAACATAAAAATATCATCTGGAAATTCTGTCCACATTTGGTTCATTCTAACCTATGTCTGTGCAGAAGCATATCCAAACCATCTACATTTTAATTTGAATAATATATTTTAATTCATTCAATTATGAAAATATAACCATTTTCATACATTACACTATTTATAAATATTCTTGTAGTCCTCAAGTTCATTCATAAGAAAGCCAATCAATGTTTCTTAACACAATGAATTTTTAAACTTCTAATACTATATCATGTAGGTATAAAGCTGTTTCTAACATCATTAACATTTAACTAAATTTTTAATTTTAAACAAAATATGAAGACACCATCCCAATAAACTGTATACATATTAAGCCTAAGACAAATTTCAAAATAGGAAAAGGTGGATATGCATCAAATCAGAAAGTGATAACTGACAAATTATCTCAAGCTTCATCTTGATGATGCTAAACCATCAGCATTTGCTGTATTATCTTAAATGATATTTTTTATTCTTAAATAGTTTATTCTCAAGTTGGTTTCCATATAACACCCAGTGCTCATCCCAACAAGTTTCCATCCATGCCCATCATCCCCCTTCCCCTCTCCCTCCTCCCCATCAGCCTTCACTTTGTTCTCAGCATTCAAAAGTCTCTCATCGTTTGCCTCCGTCCCTCTCCCCAACTATTTTTCCCCTTTCTTCTCCCCCATGGTCCTCCAATAAGTTCCTTCTAATCCACCTATACATGCAAACATATGGTATCTGTCCTTCTCTGCCTGACTTATTTCACTCAGCATAACACCCTCAAGTTTCATCCATGTTGCTACACATGGCCAGATTTCATTCTTTCTCATTGCCATGGAGTATTCCACTGTATAGATGAACCACATCTTCCCAATCCATTTGTCCAATTATGGACACTTAGGCTCTTTCCATGTTTTGACTATTGTTGAGAGTGCTGCTATGGACATTGGGGTACATGTGTCCCTATGCATCAGCACTCCTGGATCCCTTGGGTAAATTCCTAGCAGTGCTATTGCTGGGTCATAGGGGAGTTCTATTGTTAATTTTTTGAGGAACCTCCACACTGTTTTCTAGAGGGGTTGTACCACTTTACATTCCCACCAAAAGTGTAAGAGGGTGGCCGTTTCTCCACATCCTCGCCAGCATCTAGAGTTCTCTGATTTGCTCATTTTAGCCACTCTGACTGGCGTGAGGTGGTATCTCAGTGTGGTTTTGATTTGTATTTCCCTGATGTTGAGAGACGCTGAGCATCGTTTCATGTGTCTGTTGGCCATCTGGACTTCCTCTTTGGAGAAGTGTCTGTTCATGTCTTCTACCCATTTCTTCACTGGATTCTTTGCTTTTTTTGGATGCGGAGTTTGGTGAGTTCCTTATACATATTGGATACTAGCCCTTTATCTGATATGTCATTTGCAACTATCTTTTCCCATTCCGTCGGTTGCCCACTAGTTTTATTGATTGTTTCCTTTGCCTTGCAGAAGCTTTTTATCTTGATGAGGTCCCAATAGTTCATTTTTGCTCTGGATTCCCTTGCCTTTGGGAATGTGTCAAGGAAGAAAGGTCAAGAAGGTTGTTTCCCACTTTCTTCTCTAGGGTTTTGATGGTTTCCTGTCCATATTCAGGTCCTTAAGCACTCTACATGACACAAAACTGGTAATTCTTCTTAAATTACAAAGATAACCCATATTCACTGTTGTAGCTGATGAGTTCAAAACAATTCCAAAATATTGAAGAGGAAGGAAAACCTCCAAATCCACTCTATGAGGCCAGCATTACCCTGATACCCAAACAAAATTAAGACCCCACAAAAAAGAACTATATGCCAACATCTCTAATGAACACAGATGTAAAAGTCCTCAATAAAATATTAGCAAACTGAATCCAACAGTACATTAAAAAAATCATTCACCACAATCCAGCGGGATTTATTACAGGGATGCAAGAGTGGTTCAACATTCACAAATTAATCATTGTGATATATCATATCAACATGAGGGAAAAAAACATCTGACCATTTCCACAGATGCAGAAAAACATTTGACAAAGCACAACATCCATTCATAACAACAGAGTAGGTTTACAGGGTACACACCTCAATATATTAAACATCATCTATAAAAAGCCCAGAGCTATCATCATACTCTATGGTGAAAAACTGAGAGCTATTCACCTAAGGTCAGAAACAACACAAGAATGTCCACTTTCACCACTGTTTTTCAACACTGTAGTGGAAATCACAGAAATCAGACAACAAAAAGGAATAAAAGGCATCCAAAATAAGGAAGAAGGAAAACTCTATTTGCAGATGACATAATACTCTATACAGAAAACCTGAAAGATTCCACCAAAAATCTACCAGAGCTGATAAATGAATTCAGTAAGGTCATAGGATACAAAATCAATGTACAGAAATCCATTGAATTTCTATTGGCTAATAATGAAGCAGAAAAAAAGAGAAATTAAGAAAACAATCCCATTTGCAATTGTGCCAAAAATCATAAAAATACCTAGGATTAAACTTAACTAAGAAGCTAAAAGACCCATGCTCTGAAAACTATAAAATAGTGGTGAAAAAAATTGAAGATGACACTGATAAATGGAAAGATATCCCATGCTCATGTATTAGGAGAACAAATTATTGTTCAAATGACCATATTACCCAAGCAATCTACTTTTAATGCAGCTTGATTAATGATTTAATGCAACTCCTATCAAAATACCAACAAATAGCATTTTTCACAGAACTAGAACAAACAATCTTAAAATTTGGAACCACAAAAGATACCAAATAGTAAGAGCAATCTTGAAAAAGAAAAACAAAACTGAGTATCACAATCACAGATGTCAAGTTATACTAGAAAGCTATAGCAATCAAAACAGTATGGAACTGGTACAAAAATAGACACACAGTGGGGCACCTGGGTGGCTCAGTCGGTTAAGCGTCCGACTTCGGCTCAGGTCATGATCTCACGGTTTGTGGGTTGGAGCCCTGCATCAGGCTCTGCTGACAGCTAGCTCAGAGCCTGGAGCCTGTTTCAGATTCTGTGTTTCCCTCTCTCTAACCCTCCCCTGCTCACGCTGACTCTCTCTCTGTGTCAGAAATAAATAAAACATAAAAAAATTGTTTTTAAATAGACACAAAGATCAATGATATAGAACAGAGAACCCAGAAACAAACCCATGATTATATGTTAATCTTCAACAAAGCAGTAAAGAATATGCAATGGGAAAAAGGCAGTCTCTTCAACAAATGGTGTTGGCAAAATTGGACAGCTACATGCGAAAGAATGAAACTGGACCCCTTTTTTCACCACACATAAAAATAAGCTCAATGAATGAAGGACCTAAATGTGAGACCCGAAACCATAAAAATCCTAGAGGAGAGCATAGGCAGTAATTTTTCTGACATTGGCCATAGAAACATTTTTCTAGACGTGTGTCCTAAGACAAGGGAAACAAAAGCAAAAATAAGCTATTGGGACTACATCAAAACACAAATCCACACAGCAAAGGAAACAATCAACAATACAAAAACACAACCTACTGAAGGGGAGAAGGTATTTATTTGCAAATAATATATCTGATAAAGGGTTAGTATCCAAAATATATAAAGAATTTCTACAACTCAACATCAAGAAATCCTAAATAATCTAATTTAAAAATGGGCAGAGTACATGAATAGATATTTCTCAAGAGAAGACAGCCTAGAGAGACATGAAAAGATGTTCAACATCACTCATTATCAGGGAAATACAAATCAAAAGCACAATGAGATATCCCCTCCTAACTGTTAGAATGGCTATTATTAAAAAGACAAGAAACAACAAGTGTTGGTGAGAATGTAAAAAAAAAGGAACCTTTATGCACTGTTGGTGGGAATGCAAACTGATGCAGTCACCATAAAGGACAGCATGAAGTATTTATTCCTCAAAAAATTAAAAGTAGAACCACCATATGATCCAATAATTTGCTACTAAGCATTTACCCAACGAAAATGAAAATATTAATTCAGAGGGATACATGTATCACTATGTCTATTGCAGCATTATTTACAATTGCCAAAAAAGTGGAAGCAACCCAAGCACCCATTGATTAATGAATAGATAAAGATGTGATATACAATGCAATATTACTCAGGCATAAAACAGAATGAAATCTTGTCACATGCAACAACATGGTTGGAGCCAGAGGGTATAATGCTAAGTGAAGTAAGTCAAAAAAGACAAATACCTTATGATTTCACACATATGTAGAATTTAAGAAACAGAACAAAGGAAAAAAGAGATAAACCAAAAGAAGAAGAAGAAAAGACACTTAACTATAGAGAACTGATGGTTACCAGAGGAAAGGTGAATGGGGGGATGGGTGAAATAGGAGAAGGGGACAAAGAATACCCTTATCATGATGAGCAATGAGTAATGTATAGAACTCTGTATAATACATCTGAATCTAATATAACTCTATGTTAAGGATACTGGAATTAAAACCTTAAAAAATTTACATGAGACAGGTTAAAATAATAATAATACAAATACACAATTGATGGTGCTGTTAGTAGTGATATTTCCTCAGGTTTTATTCTTTGTTACATGCAGAGTTGTTTAATTTTATGTTTTTTTAATATTTATTTATTTTGAGAGCGAGACAGAAAATGTCAGCATGAAAGGGGCAGAGAGAGAGGTAAAGAGAATCCCAAACAGGCTCTGCACTAAAAGTGGACTCAATCCCAACAGTGAGATCATGACCTGAACCGAAATCAAAAGTCAGATGCTTAACAAACTGAGCTACTCAGGTGCCCTTGATTACTTTTATAACAGCAGGTATTATCATGTATTATTTTTTACTAAGATGATAACACTACTGAAAAATCAAAATAATAGTGTGAATACTGTGCAGAACATATTTATTCATAAGACATAGAACACTGAAGGAGACCAGTTAGAGAGTTATTGCAGTGGTCTAGAAAACAGATTATATTTTCAACTAGGTGAACAATACTGGTCATAGAAAAGTGGATTTCTGGGGCATCTGGTTGGCGCACAGTTGGTTAAGCTTCTGATTTTGGCTCAGATCATGATCTCACCATTTGTGGATTCAAGCCCCATATTTGTCTCTGTGCTAACAGGTCAGAGCCTGGACCCAGCTTAGGATTCATTTCTCTCTCTCTCTCTCTCCCCCCCCCTCAAAAATGAACAAACATTGAAAACAATTAAAAGAAAAATGGATTCCTGAAGGGGTAAAAGTGATTTTGACCAGTAAAAGGAGATATTATATATACGGGGATTTCCTTTGAGTGATACGCTATCTACAGCCTTTAAGGAAAAGTTTGTTTTGTTTTCTCTCTCTATCCCAAGTTGACTATGCTATTGTGTCTCTTTCATGCCGCTGTTAGAAATCACCAGGGCCTTAATGTTCCATGATAATGTGGAATCCACATATCAGAAATCAAGACTTTTCCCTTGTGCTTTTACTGTTTTATTGTTATGTTACTACTCCTTCATGAAGCATTTGGGTCTTCCCTGAAACCCAGGGTAGGCTGAAGGAATGACTATGAATGACATTAACATAAGAGGCGTACAGCAGGAGAGCAAAGAGAAGAGGAGCTTCACATATGAAAAACAAACACTTGAAAGAATATGCCACACATAGCTTAAAGTCTTGTGGCAGGCTGTGCACCTACCATACTGCTGCAGGGGAGGAGGTGGAAGGAAGACACAGAGAAACAAAGAAAGGAGAGAGCATTTGCACACTCAAAGTCATTATTTTCCTTATAACAAAAAAAAAATGTGTGGAAGAATATACAAAAAGACAAATGAGAAAACAATAATTATAACAGGAACACTAACCACAAAATCAAAACGTGCCTGAGAGGTGCAGATACTTTACTGAAATAGGATTTTATAAAAGCACCAAGAATACCTATAGTCCTATACCAAGTGGTACACGTACTATACTGGTATAGACTGCACACATTAAGAAATATAGAAATAAATACCTCTATTAAATTGCTACCAATACTTTACGCAGTACTTTATCTGGTTATTGGATTTTATTTTATTTTTATGACATAGAAATGCCTGTCCTCCATAGTACCAATTGCTCTTGAATACTGCCACACTTCAAAGTGTTGTACCAAGCTGCCAATTGGAGAAATTTCCCCTTCCCAGCAGATTTACTACAAAATCAGTGCGATGAGTTCTAAATTTTGTCTCCACGAAGCTATACAACAGCCATGTCAAAATTAGGTGTACAGAATTCTATTCCCAGCAGTGTGATGGACTATTTGTCCTGTCCTTCAGTATTTTTTAAATGCTACATGAAACTGTTCTAAAGTGGCTCTTAAATGCATAAAGCTGACAAATTAAGAAAATATTCTATGCTAAAAACAGGAATTCAGGAAAGTAAGCAAGCAGTGAAGAAATTTTTTGGTCCAGGGATTAGGACTTTTTTTCTAATGGCCACAAATATGCATTGAAACATGACACAATGCCTTGGTTGTGACAAGAGAGGGACCAGGACTGGAAGACCCATGTAAATAATCAGGGTATCTTCAAACAGCTGCACTCTTAGGAAAAGGGTCAAACAATGTAAAATGCAGAGAGGCAATCTTTAACGAAATTTGTCTATTTTGGCCACGCATCTGAACAGAAAGGAAGAAATTTCTAACAAAGTTGCCAAAAAATTAAATGGATAAAGGATAATCTTTTAACAAATGGTGTTGCAATTGGGTAGACATGCAAAAACAAAAATGAAACCTCAACCCCACCTCACACCAAATATTAAAAACTCTGAAATTGATCATAGACCTAAATGCAAGGAATAAATTATCACATTTTTATAAGATAGGAGAAGTTCAACTAATAGTTCTTATACATAATACAAAAAGTACAGGTCATAAGAGAAAACACCAGTAAATGGGAGCTTCTTTGAAATTGAAAGCTTTTGCTCTTCAAAAAATACTGTTCCAAAAATTAAAAATTAAGTCACATACTAGGAAAAAGTAGTTGTAAAACAAAAATCTGACAAAGCTCTTACATCAAGAATAAATAAGGCAGAGATCTGGGTGGCTCAGGTCATGATTTCACAGTCAGTAGGTTCCAGCCCTGCATTGGGCTCTGTGCTCACAGCTCAGAGCCTGGAGCCTATTTCAGATTCTGTGTCTCCCTCTCTCTCTGGCCCTCTCCCCCTTGCTCTCTGTCTCCCTTTCTCTCTAGCTCTCTCTCTCTCTCTCTCTCTCTCTCTCAAAAATAAATAAGTTTAGAAAAAAAAATAAATAAGGAACATTTATACCTCAACAAAAAGATGACAAACAACATAATTTAAAAGTGGGTAAAATAATTCAACAAAAAAAGTAGGGGGCACCTGGGTTGCTTAGTTGGTTGAGTGTCCCACTCTTGATTTCAGCTCAGGTCATGATCTCCGGGTTGGTGAGATGGAGACTCGCAATGGGCTCTGTGCTGACAGTGTGTAGCCTGTTTGAGATTCTCATTCTCCCTCTCTGTCTGTCCCTCCCCTGCTTGTGTTCTCTTTCTCTCTCAGAAATAAATATTTTTTAAAAAGTGAGTAAAATATTTTAACACACCTCACCAAAAATACATACAGATGACAAATAAGCATATGAAAAACTTTTCAGCATCATTAGTCATTAGTTGAAATCACAAGCTAAAACTACAATGAGATGCCATTACACACCTATTAGAAATTTGAATATTAAAAGACTGACCTTATTAAGTATTGGTGGTGATGTGGAGCAAATAGGTGGTGATAGTTCAACTACTTTGAAAAATAATTTGTCAGTTGCTTAAAAAGTTAAACATATGCCAGGGCACCTTGGTAGCTCAGTTGGTTGACTGCCTGACTCTTAGTTTTGGCTCAGGTCTTGATTTCATATGGAGCCCCTGAATGGGATCAGTGCTGCTGATATGGAGCCTGTTTGGGATTCTCTCTGTCTCCCTCTCTCTCTCTGTCCTTCCTCTGCTCTTTCTCTCTCTCTCCCTCTGAAAAATAAATGAACTTTAAAAAAAAAACTTTTAAAAAAGTTAAACATAAGCTCATCATATGATCCAAAAGAAATAAATCATGTGTCTACACGAAGAATTATATGCAATTGATTAAAATATCTTTGCTCATAATAGGCCAATACTAGAAATAACCCAATGATCCAACAACAGGTAAACAGATAAAGTATATGTAGTATGTCCAGACAATTGCTTTCTACTCAGCACTAAAAAATAACAAGTGGCAGACACTGACATTAATTAATCTCAAAATAATTATGCTGAAAAACATACATATTGTATGATTCCATTTACATACAATTCTAAGAATTTTTTAAATGTTTTTTAATGTTTATTCATTCTTAGGAGAAAGACAGGGCATGAGCTGGGGGGTAGAGGGGGCAGGGAACATATCTGGAAATCTCCAAGAATGAAAATTTATGGATACTCTTATTATCATTTTACTTTCCAGAAACAGCATAACTTGGATATATAATGAAAGTGTCTTCTTAATGGACTTTAAACCTAGACATGTAAATGTATATAAATTCTAGTTACATGCTCATAAGCATGTCCCAGTGTCTGCTTGGTTTTCCATTCTTTTGAATATACACATTCCTTTGATTACTTTGAATTCTTCAAAGACACACATCAGGCCATGAGATTTTTAAAAAGGCAAGTGGATAAACTGTGTTCAACGGATACACACTTAAAATACAAAAGTATTGCTTATTAACTAGTTCAGCAAGCATGTTAATTAGAGCATCTGCAACCAGTTAGAATTTCCTTTTCTTAAACTTCCTAAAATGACCTGAATATAAATTATTAAATTTTAATTTGAATGGAAAATTTTGGTGCAGATAATCTATAGCATTGTGCAGCTACCTTATCAGTAATTTTTGGCTCATTTGCCTATTAAGGTTCTGGAAGAAAGAGAAAGAAATGTATTCCCTTGTCAATAGTTCAGAGAAGAGGGACCTAAGGGCTCTATCCAAATGCAAAGAATTTATCAGGATGTTTCATATCTCTGATGAAATCTGGCAAGTTCTGTTCTTCATCAGTTTGTATCATTGAACATAAAAGGCCCTAAGTGGGAATCCCATTAGAAAAAGGATTAGAGTTTATTTTTCTAAAGCCCCAACTCCACCCTAAACTATCAGGCTGATAGAGGCCATGAGAAACCCAGATTGAAAATCTCTTTAGAATGAGGATGATTTTCCATATTCTCCATAGGAATGCTGTCAAAGATTAAGATCTTCGGTAACCAGGGGTTTGCAGAGATAAAAATTCAAAAACAGGGCTCATAAAATAACATTTCTCAGTCTGTCCTCAATGTTCTACAACTCTGTTTTGACAGAGCAACTCTGTAACTAAATGAATCAAAGTCTGTCTTTATGTTTTATTCATTATTTTTACTTAACCTGAACCTTATCCTCTGACTTCAGTACCCATAAAACTATGTACCTGCTACGGATCAGATACATATACATATGTATAGATATAAATTTCTTCTAAACCAGCCATTTTTTCAGCCCAAATTCAGAGGCACCACAAGTTTATATCTTCCTCCTCAAGCACTCAGGAATGAGACAGTGTATTTAATGGAGCATGAATGCCATCACATTTGAGGGTATGATAATTCTAAGTTTAGTACACAGCAGCTTTTTCCAATCAACTCAACACATTCAACCTATCTAAGATTTCAGTGGAAGGGCATCTATTTAATGCCTCCAAAGACCAAAATTGGTCAATTTCCCAAAATTGGACTTAGTCATTAATTCTTAAATTCTTAAAGATTCTTAAGATTAATTCTTAAATTAATCCCAAAGAAATTCCCATGATGCTCTGCATTTGTCAAAATGACAAAATAGTAACTGTAATAACAGTAATAAACTTGGTCTTGTTCTTTTCCCTCCTTGGTTTAGCTCAAGAGCCAGAGTTGTTTTTAGATGTCACAAATGAGAGTCTCCAACTTGTTTCATTTTTAACTCATTGGCCTCCCACAAAGAAAGTCTTTGTGTTGGCCACAGAATATATGTCTGATATGATAAGATATCTGATTTCATAAGATAATTTAGATTAGTTTTCAATCTAGTACTGGTTTAAAGGAGTTCGAAGGGTTCCCTAGAGATAACTAAGGAACCATCAGAAAGATAAGAAAATTCAACTGGGGGGAATTTTATGCTTCATCATTCTATGTTAATCCAAATTACTGTTTTTCTAAGTTTTGGATATTTAGTTTGAGATTGTGGTTGAAGAAAGCACAACTGAAGAAAACGTTGAAACGTACTAAGTATCCTGGAATTAGGACATATCAAGGGAGTACTTAAATTTGCTCCAAGTTGCCAAAGTAGGTTTCAGAGGACAGGCAAATATTATGAAATATTCCCCACAATATTTATATCTGAGATAGATATAAAATAGGTTTAATTTAAAACCAATGAGGGGCACCTGGGTGGCTCAGTTGGTTAAGCATCTGACTTAGAATGAATTTAGAACTAAAGGAAAGGAGGAAGGATTATCTTTATTTCAAATACTCTAGATTCAAGAGAATTGTATTTTCTACATTCCACATTTTTATATAACTTTTCATAAACTCCCCCATTAATTCAATGATTCAGAACCTTAAATGATAATATGTATTATTGTTTGGTTCTCCTACCTATGTTCAAATTGACTGTAATCATACAGAACTAAGAGGAGGAAGTGGTTTGGGGAGCAGGGTAGGCTCTCCAACAGGAATTCAGGGACACCTGGAGTTGTGAAGACATTCTTTCAGCAATCTGAGTTCTCTCTGAAAATGTTTAACTGTGTTTTAATTTCTGAAATAAACCATAAATTATAAATGGCACATTCTGAATCAATTAGGTGATTTACTGAGTACTAAATGCCATAATACCTGGGTTTATATTTGTTTTTATAATTGAGGTAATGCTACATAATACTTAATTTTCTCAGGCTGATTGATGTAAAAAAGAACAAAGGAGATGTAACACATACAGGAAGTATGTCCTCCCTATCCTAAATGAATGCTACTTGACCCCCATTGTAGTTTTAAAAAAGAAGTAATGGGTGAATGGAGACATAGCTAGGCGTGTATTAGAATAGGCATGCTGAACTCTAGATATAATAGCAAGCAGAGGATTAATTACAGCCAAGAATCATGGATCACATAAAATTTATATTCTTTTCCTGTTTTTTTTATAGACTTCATTTGTAATCTATAAATTTGTTTTGATCTAATGGTTCTGTCAGAATTATAAAGAGAATTTTTGTTAGTTACAATAAAAAGTTTCTTGCTATGTCCTCATATTTTTAAATAAGTGAATAAAGTTAGTTGTGAGAATTTCTGAACCTTTTTTTTGAGATTTATTCATCAGTCAAGCTTGAAAAACACCATCTTCTCATGGAGAACATAATATTTTAATGTTTTCCTTAGAGCCTTGACTAGAAGGTGAATTTTCTTCTTGAAATGCAGAATGCATAAAAATTAACACTCAGCTATAAATTAATGTGTGGTACTTGCTTCATGGTGCATTGAAATGGTATAAAAAGCCTTGCCTTGATATTTTGAGATTCTGTGTGCTTCAGAAGAGCAGCATGTTGTGTGAAATTTAATTTAGTTAAAAAATATTTGTTGATTATAGGTCTCACATTTAGGTGTTTTATCCATTTTGAGTTTGTTTTTGTGTATGGTATAAGAAAGAGGTCCAGAAAGTACAGTATGGTAAGTATAGTCAATATTGTAATAACATTTCATTGTGACAGATGGTAATTACATTGATGGTGGAGAGCTCTGCACAATGTATAAAGTTGTTGAACCACTATGTTGTGTACCTGAAACTGATATAACATTGTAGATGTTCTTAATTTAAAATAAAATAGAAATAAAATACTACACTTGATAAAAAATTTTAAATGTTTATTGAATGCCTGCTATGTGTTAGTCAGTAGAAATTCTACAGCAAAAAGATGTAAATGCTCTATGTTAACAGGACACACATGTATGCTCAAAATGTAGGAGGATCTGTTGAGGAATGCTATGATCAAAGTTACTAGAAATCCTATACTCAGGGTAGAATCTAAAATCAGGATAATCACTGGAAGCTCATGTATAAGTGGCCCCTACCCAAACGTGATGGACCACCAAAACTTCCCATAAAAGGTGACACCTAAATTGATTTCTTTTTTTTCTCTTTTTTTAATGTTTTGTTTTTTTTTTTTTTTTTTTTTTTATTTCTGGGAAAGAGAGAGAGAGAGAGAGAGAGCGCACCAGCAGGGCATGGTCAGAGAAAGGGAGACACAGAATCTGAAACAGGCTCCAGATTCTGAGCTAGCTGTCAGCACAGAGCCCGAGGCAGGATTAGACCCACAAACAGCAAAATCAAGACCTGAGCTGGAGTCGGACGCTTAACCGAATGAGCCACCCAGGTGCCCCTAATTTCTTAAGCATATATGATTACCCAAAGAGAGTTGAGACTGAATGCATACATTTAAAAGGATTCCTATGAGAAGCAGACTTCATAGAGGTTTAATATTAAACTATTATATACTTTCTAAATATAAATATGATTAGTAACTTTCTTATATTCTGAATTGACCATTATCATTTCAAATATCACATCTCAAACTATTTTCCCTGTAGGTAGTTTCTACTGGATATTTATTGGTTTGTCTCATTCTGTCTTCCATAGCTCATAACTTCTCTATATTATATATATAGATTTATGTGACATATGTTATCCACTTTAGATCTACACTCCAATACATCAGTTTTCCCTTTGGCTGTATCTAATTTGCTATTCACTCTGCCCACTATATGTGGATTTTTTCCAACACAATTTTTTATTCCTGAGAGTAGATTTGGTTGTTTATCAGGCTTTATTTTCAAAACATACTCTTTATGTTTTCATAAGTAGTTAAAAGTTTAATACCTTTAAATATAACTATCACCTCTCCAAGACCAATCTATCATCTTCAAGTCTTGTAGGAGGGAGGAAATTATTTTATCTGATGTATATCCTCTAGTATTGATTATTTTTCCATATTTGGTTTATAATTTTTTAATTTAAAATTATTATTTTGGGCCGCCTGGGTGGCTCAGTCGGTTGGGAGGCCAACTTCGGCTCAGGTCATGATCTCACAACCTACGGGTTCGAGCCCTGTGTCAGTCCCAAGTCGGACTCTGTTGACAGGTTGGAGCCTGGAGCCTGCTTCAGATTCTGTGTCTCCCTCTCTCTCTGTACCTCCCCCACTCACACTCTAGCTCTCTCTCTCAAAAAATAAACAAACACTAAAATTGTTATTTCATTGTAAAATGCTTATTTTTGGAGAGTCCTATTATCTTGAATTATGACAAATATTCATATAGGGCAATTTTGTGTTTGCTTTTATTCCTATCATTGTAAAAGTCCATAATGTAAAGTTATATTGAGATCTTAATGCTTCCCTGGAGGTAGGAAAAAATATGAAAGGTCACCTACAAAGAAATGAGACATATGCAGACATCATATTCTCATATCAACACTGTATGTTGGAATACAAGGGAGCAACATCTTTACAATTCTGAGAGGAAAATATTTTGACCATAAAATTCTATGTGTGAAAGCAAAATAAAAATATACAAAGACTTAAAGTTTACTACCACTTTCACTCTTCTGAAAAATGTCCTTGAAACTAGAATCCCATACGAATACATTGAAAACAAGAAAACATGTAGACTAAAAAAATTGACATGAAGCCAAGAATTCTCATTTAAAAAATATATTTACCAGATTAAGAATTTTGCAGCAGTTCTAGAAAGCTATGTCTAAATTAGAGCAGAAATTTGATGGGCTTCAAAAAGTCTTCAAACAAAAGGATGATGTACAGTTGGAATAATAGCTATTACTGGTAAAGAGAGGGATGGTATTATTGATATTGGGAAAAAAAAGCATATATTTTCTGTCAACAAGAGAAAAAGCCAGTAACAAATGCCAAAGAAGAGAAGTGTAGGAAGTAAGTCAAAACTGAAGAGACAGAAAGCATTTACAAATTACTGGAGAGAACTAAACAAGAGAAGATGATGGCTTGAACTCAGAAAGTGGTATACATACCATAGGTATGCGGAGAAAATGTGAAAGATATTAAGGAGACAGTATCAACAGATCCTGTTGACTGAATGTAGAGGAGATGAAAGAGTGACAGAGGAGGAGTCAAGGATTGTCCAAGATTCTGTTTTAAACAACAGATATGATAGTTTCACTCATTGAGAACAAAAATATAAAAAGAGGAACATATTTGAAGGAGAAAATATATAGCTGGGATTTGTTGACATACTAGTGATCATTGGAGATACTTGGCAGGCACAGTAAGCGCCTTGTATTGCCCTTATCACTTAGTGTTTAAGCCAAAAATAAATAACATTCCACAAAATAAAGCTGTGAGTAGGGAGTAGAAAGTCACAATCATCTGCAATCTTACAACGAGTGATCAGTGCTATGTATTTTACTCCAAAAAGGAGAATAAGTTGGTATTTCTTCTCTATGATGAGAATTTTTTTCATTTTTTAATGTTTTTTTTTAATTTATTTCTGAGAGGAGACAGCATAAGCAGCAAAGGGTCAGAGAGAGAGGGAGACACAGAATCGGAAACAGGCTCCAGGCTCTGAGCTAGCTGTCAGCACAGAGCCCGACACAGAGCTTGAACCCAGGAACCGTGAGACCATGATCTGAGCCGAAGTCGGACGCTTAACCAACTAAGCCACCCAGGGGTCCTTATGATGAGAATTTTTAAAGATTATTTTTCCTCTTTTGTCCTGGCTACTGGAAGAACTAAATTTAATGCTCACCTACAACATTTTTCTGTTCTCATTTAAATATCTTGCTCCTATAGGAGAGCTTGTTTCTATACATAAATTTCAAAAACCCAATGACACTTTTTATAAGAAATTGAATGTATGTAGAAAGCTTAAACTGTGGACAGCAAAAGAGAACACTGTAAAATAATCAGTTACTCCAATATGCAAATGCTTGTATTTATCCAGAAATAGGAGCTGTTGCTCTTTCTGACACACAACTCATATTCTGACGACAGGAAAGCATCTCTTCATGATCTTAGTCTATTATTACGAAATTGCCACTTCAAAAATGTATATGGTCATGAAGAGCTAGGGACAAAAGGAAAAACTAAGGTCTTTCTGAAGCTTGCAAGAAATCAACCCATTGGCTCCCATATGATCCTGATTATTTTGACGGATTCTCTAAGCTGTATATACAATCATAGTTTGGGTAATTGTATGTGGCACACCCTGACAACATTGGCTCTTTCTCTTGTCCTGTCCAAGTACAAAGCTAGACATGGCTAAAAACTGTC
Organism: Hyaena hyaena; assembly: GCF_003009895.1. Classification (NCBI taxonomy): domain Eukaryota; kingdom Metazoa; phylum Chordata; class Mammalia; order Carnivora; family Hyaenidae; genus Hyaena; species Hyaena hyaena. The sequence goes on along the minus strand of NW_024082128.1, from coordinate 31,398 downwards.
ATTTAAAAGGGAGGCTTGTTTCCTTCATATATTTTTGAGGGCTTTGATGGATATTTTTCCAAACTGAAGGACAGATTAATTCTAGAATATTTTCTATCTTACAGACCACTTTACTTCTGCACTCATCCATTCAATATAGCTACTCACACAAGTAGGGCATATGTGTCTAACACAAGGAAGTTGAAGTCAGAAAACACTGATTTGAATACTGGCTTGACCACTTTCTGGCTATGAAATTTAAAGAAATTAAATTGAGTTCTCTGAACACAAGTTTCCTAATCCATAAAATATAAGGCACTTGAATTAACTGTCAAACCCAACTTTTGTTCTAGAATCAGTACCAGACAGCCTAGAAACTACAATTTTGTTTATTGATTGGTCTTTAGTCTTTACCTAGGTAAGGTCTGGTGTATTTATTTATTATTTGTGTATCACTATGCACTGCCCTCCTCCCTGCCTCTATTAGAAGTGTATTTTTATTAAAATTAAATTTGTTCTTTCTTAATATACTTTAGCTTTAAGTCTAAATTATTTTAAATGAACCATCCCAAATCATGCATAATCATGTAGTTATAGCTTTACTTTCAGAATGAGCTTTGGAAAGCTTATGCAAGAGCAATCTAATATTTTTTATTCAGCTTGTCAGTGTTTGATGTCCATGTTATATAGTGTAAATTAATAATGTAGTAAGAGTAATTTGGTTTGCATCATAGCTCTAAATTCAATTCAAAAAAGAACATGGAGGTCATTTTGAGCAATTGAATAAGTGCTAAAAGGTATGGAAGAGTTCATGGTGAATGTATTCTATAACATATAAACTTGTGCATGTGTATACATGCAGTGTTTATAACGTTCCAGTACCTAATAGAAGTTGATATTCGCATGACTTAAGAGTATACATACACAGACACATGTGTGTGTGAATGTATGTATGTGTGTGCATATATATATGTATATACATATATTCATTTCTCACAGCAATCCTATATGGTTCATAATAAGTATAATTCAGAGAGAGTTCAGAGTCTGATTTTGCAACAAATGAATGGAGAAGCCAGCATCTGACTCCAAGCATTGATTTTTCAACTCTCATGCTATTTCTAATATAATTTATAAACTGCCTTTAACTCATGTTATTCTTAACTATAAATTTTGTACTATCATGTTAAGACTAAGAGACTATGATTCAAATAAGCTCAACTTACTAGCTAAGATCACACATTTACTTCACAAGTACCCAGACAGAAGCTTAGACTTTCCAAATTTAGTTAAGAGCTTACTTTCCCTGAGAGAAATACAAAATGTATTTTTTTGCAGTTGTTCTCAAATGAAGCTGACTAGCCTCAAGTAGTTTGGGGGACTGAATAAATCAGTTGGCATTCATATTCAATAATGCCCAGGATTGTTAAATCTTTCAATTCTAAATTGGCAACAAATGGGTCATTTTTGCTATGGCTTCTTCACTTTAGTTTTATGAACTAAATGAAGATAGTCAGAAATCTTACAAAATATGCTGAGCCTAGAAATCTCTTAACAGAACAAAAATCAAAACAAAAACATAAGGCATAAATAATCAAAATACAAAAAAGAAATCAGTACAAACACTGAACAAAAAGACTTCTATTTTTGTTTTTGTATAGACCTCTCTACCTTATTATGGATTACCACATTAAAGGCTTTTAAAAGTAAGCCAGACATAATTTACTGCTTAAATTGCTGGTTATATGCAAACTCAAATCCAAGCACTTACACATAAATTCTTTTTCTTGAAGTCGGCATTATGCTTTTTTTATGGAAGAAGCAAAAACCCCAAGAAAGCTATTCCTGACTCTTCAGATCTGTTTTTAATCACCCATATTTTTAAGTACTGAAATGTCTTTTCCCAAACCATTTTAGTTATCTGATAAACATGATCATCTTAAATACAGGAAAAACACCATCTATCTCTCTCATTCTCAGCAACTAAATTTTACTCTCTCAGAAGGTCTTATGCCGTTGGGCAAAACATGGAGAATTTTATTCTAAAATTCAGTAGTAAAAGAAATAGAACAAAGCCTACTATTTCCCTCCTCTCCTCAATCTTCTCTTCCCAATGAATGTGTTAGTCATGCAAACCAAAGTAGACTTAGAATATCTATATACAGTTCACCCTTCCCATGTCTATTAGCAGGATAAGAGGCCTATTATTTTTAGTTGAATACTTTCTTTTCATGATGCTAGTTGTTGAAACATGAGCATTCATATTTCTTCTGCCTAATTCTGTTCACTGCTAAATTATGTTAAAATAAAGCGGGATTATTAAGCACAATGCCTGTTGATAGTTATGTTTATTTGACTTCCTTTATGAAGCTTTTTTTTAATTTCTTTAAGATTTTTGTCATTGGAAAAACTGCTAAACTCGGAATTGTTTTTTGTTTTTTTTAATGTTTTATTTATTTCTGAGAGAGAAGAGACAGCATGAGCAGGGGAGGGTCAGAGAGAGAGGGAGACACAGAATATGAAGCCTGCTCCAGGCTCTGAGCTAGCTGCCAGCACAGAGCCCGATGCAGGGCTTGAACCCAGGAACCGTGAGATCATGACCTGAGCCGAAGTCGGACACTTAACCAACTGAGCCACCTAGGTGCCACCACACTTGGAATTTCTTATGGCATATTCTATTACAGCTTATTACGTATGACATTACATTTTTTAAGTTTATTTATTTTGATATGATGGGGGGAAGACAGAGAGAGAAGGAGACCAAGAATCCCAAGTAGGCTCTGCACTAACAGCACAGCTCAGGGGCTCAGTCTCACAAATAGAACTGTGAGATCATGACCTAAGCTGAAATCAATTGTCAAATGCTCAACAGACTGAGCCACCCAGGTGCCCCTGTCATGTATCTTACTAAACACAGTTACAAGTTGAAAGACACCTTTTAAAAACTAAATAGGATATTTAATTGGATGTTTTTACCTACAGACTAAAATGAAGCTTAGCAGGGTTAAAAAGTGGAATCAGGAATTTATGTTACAATAAAAAGGAAAAGCATCTCAACACACCCTTGTCAAGGCATTCTCACAAATACAGACTGAATCTATAAATCCATTCTCTTTTCTAAGGCAAAGGTAAATGTAAGATAAGATAAAGAAGAGTAGAAACTAAGACAACCTTGACTAGAATCTACTAGACAAAAACACTTAGTTGATTTCAAACATAACGTGATTTTGTTACAGATCCCTGCAGGAAGCAGATTTTTCTTCTTGTCACTAAAAGACCCTTCACTATGAAGGGTCTTTTAAACACTGTCACTATAAAGAAGATAACTTTGAAGAGAACTGCACAACTACAGGCCTGCTAGTTTTTATGGACAAAGAACACTATTCCATCAAGTAGATGGATAATGGATGATAACCAAGGCAGATTAGATACAGGGATAAAGATACAGTGGCTTCAAGAATCTTGTCTGGGACTTTGCCACGTCTAAGGGAACAAGTCCCCGATACCAGTGTTTGGCCTATAATTACTGGGTCTTTTTTCCTGCTTCAGAGACTGCGTTTTACCTCCACAAGACAAGGATAAGAGAAAGTTAATGAGTGAATCACATTGTAAATAATCTTTGTAAGTAATCTGGGCAGGAGAAATGAGCAAGGCAAATCTGTTTTTAATTTGGGCCCATGGCTAAAATTCTAACAAAGGTAAATTCACAAATGTGATTCAAAGACATAAGCAATTTGTTACGATGTTGATTGTTCCAAAGGCAAGGAACTCATGCATTCAGGCTTCCTTTCATTGTAACCAACCTTTTCACAGATTGCTAGAAGAATTTCACATACTAACTTGTATGAATGGAATGCTTTCAAATAAGGATCAAAATTAACTGATACACTTACAAACAAAATTCAAACAACACATTTATGGGTGAAGCTTTTTGTTAGCCAAGCAACCAAGTAGAAAATTCATAGTAAAATTTAGGGAGTTATTTTTATTTAAAGTTTGTAAGATAGAGTCTTCCCCTTATTTCCCATTAATATGAAATTTTATGATCATAGAAATAGAGTCCAAAAGACTTCTTCTGTGGAAAGAGAAGTACAATGCTTTAAAATATACCAATCATGCTATAATCAAAACAAAATGGTGGCTTTATATAATATTCCCTAATCTAAGAGCATACAGATAATCACATGACCTAGACAGGCACTTGGGAGGAGATTTGCCAAATGAATAGGAAAAAAATACTAGAGAAATGAGTGTAGGGGGAGATTTATCTTTATTATTTGGGGCCAGAAAGAAAAAATATAGTAAATGGTCCAGTCACTCTGACAAGTGTGACTTTTCCCTGTGTCATGTCAGCCCCATACTCTACCATTACTCTGAATATACATCAAAAAGGTACTGTACCATCTCTAAGAGAACTTGTGTCACCTTTATTAAAACTAAAATAATCCGAATTCACCAAACAATCTTAAAATATAGTTATCTCTTTCAACAAATGGTGTTACAACAACTGAATATCCATACCCCCTTCCCCCCCCCACACACACAAACACCAAAACAAAAAACAAAATGAAAAAAACCTGCCTTGACATAGTGGCACAACTTATATATTACCTAACTCAGAATGAATATGGACTTAAATATAAAATATAAATGATAAATTTCTTAGGAAAAAAAAAACAAAGAAAAAAAACCAACATTTAGTGCTAGACAAAGAGTTCTTAGTTTTGATACCAAAAGTACAATCCATGAAAGGAAAAATAGACAAACTGAACCTAATCAAGATTTAAAACTTTCACATGAAGATGAAAAAACAAGCTATAGACTAAAATATATTTACAAACCACATATCTGACAAAAAGACTAGTATCTAAAATATATATGAAAACCTCTTAAAACTCAACATTCAAAAAAACCAAACTTATTAGAAAATTGGAAAAAATATGAAGAGACATTCATGAAGAGGATATACAGAAGGCAAAGAAGCACAACAAAAGATGTTGCTTATCACTAATTGATGGGAAAATGCAAATTAAAACTACAGTAAATTATCCCTATATACTAATCAGAATAAAAACAAAAAATGATGACAACATCAAATACTGTAAAAGATACGAAGAAGCTCATTCATATAAGGCTGGCAGAAATGTGAAACTGTACAGCTACCCTGGAAAACAGTTTGCAGTTTCTTATATAATTAAACATGCAGTAACCATAAACCCAGATAGGAGAAAACCTACATTCACACAATAATCTATACACCAATGTGCATAACGCCTTTATATTTAATAGTCAAAAACCATAAACAATTCAAATTCCTTCAACAGATGAATGGTTAAGCTGTGTAACATCTATGCCATAGAATAATACTCAGTAGGGGTGCCTTGGGTGGCTCAGTCAGTTAAGCATCAGATTTCAGGTCAGTCATGATTTTGCGGTTTGTGAGTTCAAGCCCCTCATTGGGCTCTGTTTTGACAGCCTGGAGTCTGCTTTGGATTTTGTGTCTCCCTGTCTCTCTGCCCCTCCCCTGCTCACATTTGTTTCTCAAAAGTAAACCAAAAAAATTTTTTTAAAGAATACTAGTCAGCAATAAGAATGAATTCTGATACACATGAACAAATATCTAGGAATTTTGCTGAGTAGAAAAGCCCAACCATAAAAGATTATATACACTATTATTACATTTATATAACATTTTTGACAATGACAAAATTTTAGAAATGGAAGATTAGTGATTGCCAGGGTTTAGGGAGGAGGTGAGTAGAGTGATGGATGTACTTGTTAAAGGACAACATGCAAAATCCTTATTTCTCTGAACTGGATGTTTATGGTCCCCCTTCAAATTCACATGTTAAAGCCTAATCTCCAATATGATAGTACTTAGAGATGAGGCCTTTGGGAGGTAACTAGGTTTGGATGAGATCACAGTGGTAGAGCCCCATGATGCAACTGGTGCCCTTCAAAGCGGGGATAAAGAGCCCATACCCCTTCTGCAATGTGAGAATAAAGCAAAAGATAGCATCTATGAAACAGGAAGCAGCCTCTTACCAGACACTTAATCTGTGGGCCCCTATATCTGGACTTTCCTACTTCTGGAATTGTGAGAAATAAGTGTATTTAAGTCAGCCAGTCTATAGTATTTTTGTTATAGCAGCCTCACCTGACAAAAAACACTTGTAGTGTTGAAATTGTTCAGTTATTGATTGTGAACCTACAAAGGTGACAAAATTTTATAGAATATGTGTGTATGCACACGCAAACGACTGGGTAAATCTGAGTAAGATCAGTGGATTGTATAAATATCAATAACCTGGTGATATTTTGCTGTAATTTTCTAAAATACTATCCATCACTGGGGCAGGTGGGTGAAATGTACAAGGGATCTCTCTGTATTATTTTTTTTAATGTTTATTCATTTTGAGAGAGAGCACTAGTGGGGGAGGGGCCGAGAGCAAGGTAGAGAGAGAATCCCAATCAGTCTCCATACTCAACATGGAGCCCAATGTGGGGCTTGATCTCATGCCCATGAGATCATGACCTGAGCCACCCAGGTGCCCTGCCCTCTGTATTATTTCTTAAAATTGAATGTGGCTCTACAATTTTTTTCAACAGAAGTTTAGATATGAAAATGTAGTAGTGATTAAGAACATATATACTGGAGTCAACTAGCTGGAGACAGTTCTTGGTTCTAATTCTGTTATCTTGACCTTCAACTTTTTTTGGGTAAAGTAGTTGATAACATTACCAACTTCATCAGGCTGTTAGAATAAAATGATATGATTCACTTAAAGAACATAGCATATTAGATGTTGCACTAAATAAATAGGTGCTATGCTTATAATTACTGTCACATTATTATTATTAAAGTATTCTTTGAGGTAGAAATATAGCGTCTAATCTTGTAATCAAATTTTAGGCCATGCCTATTTGCCAAGTGATTGCACAAGATCGCTTTTGGGGTGCAACTTTACTGAACCTTAAGTATAGAATTCATGACTGCCTACTTACATTTTTCCCTCTGTTTCAGAATCAGCCTCTGTTGAGCTGTTTTGAGAAATTTCACAGCAAATAGTATAGAAAATCAACATCTCTCCACAGTATACAATGCCTTAAAGCCACTAATTATCCCTTCACTTTAAACGATCAATCTGTCAGCCTTATGTTTTCTACAACTACATAATTTAATAAAAAGCACAAATAATAAGATGTGTTATATATTATTTATTTAGATAAGCATATATTGTCCTTTGACATACATTTATAGCGATTTTATTCATAATTTATCTTTAAAGCACATTTTTCTAAGAGTATATACTTCTATAGGCCTTTAAGTCATTTTTCATCAAGTTGATTCTCTAGAAAGTGTCATTTCAAGGTTTGTCAATAAATTGAATTGTGAAAAATAACATTTATTCTTCATGATCTCATTTCTATATCACAAATATTTCTGGGAAAATATTATTTTATAACTATGAAAATAATCAATTTTACGTATATAAAGTTTAGAATTTAGTGAGAGTACTTTTTTATTGGAAAAAAAGACCACAATGTTGCTATTCAACAAAATTTAAAACTTAAAATGTTAGTGGGAAAGTGATAACAACCATTATGGAGACATCAAACCCCAGTTAGGTACTACAACATACTAGCCTCCCTAGAGCATAGGGATTGAAGGTCTCAGAATTAAATCTGAGAAATTTTTCTTATTGTCTTGATGTCATATAAATGTATTGATATCTTGGGGAAAGAAGTAGGAAAATATGAAAGACTCAGAATTTACTCAAAAAATACAAAAGCACCAAAAAGACAATATTTCAAAATAAATTTATATCAACAGACAAAGAAATAAAAGGCACCCAGACTGGCAAGGAAGAAGTCAAACCTTGACTTTTCACAGATGAAATGAAACTCTATGTAGAAAACCTAAAGACCACCAAAAAAATTGCTGGAACTGGTACATGAAGTCAGTAAAGTCACAAGATACAAAATCAATGTACAGAAACCTGTTGCATTTCTATACACCAATAATGAAGCAGCAGAAGGAGAAATCGGGAATCAATCCTATTTACAATTGTACCAAAACTTATAAGATACTAAGGAATAAAACTAACCAAAGAGATAAGAGATCTGTACCCTGAAAACCATAGAACACTTATGAAAGAAATTTTAGAGGACACATAGAAATGGAAAAACATTCCATGTTCATGGATTAGAAGAACAAATATTGTTAAGAGGTCTATAGCACCCAAAACATTCTATACCTCTAATACAATCCATATTAAAATACCAACAGCATTTTTCACAGAGCTAGAACTAACCATCCTAAAATTTGTATGGAACCACAAAAGACCCAAATAGACAAAGCAATCCTGAAAAAGAAAAACAAAGTTGGAGGCATCACAATTCCAGATTCCAAGCTATATTCCACAGCTGTAGTTATTAAGACAATATAGTACTGGTACTAAAATAGACACAAAGATCAATGGAATAAAATAGAAAACCCAGAAATGGACCCATAAATGTATGCTCAGCTAATCTTCAACAAAGCAGGAAAGAATATCCAATGGAAAAAAGACAGTTCCTTCAGCAAATGGTGCTGGGAAAACTAGACAGCAATATGCACAAGAATGAAACAGGACCAGTCTCTTACACCATACACAAAAATAAATTCAAAATGGATAAAAGACCTAAATGTGAGACCTGAAACCACCAAAATTGTAGAGGACAACACAAGCAATAGCCTCTTTGACATAAGCCATAGCATGTTCTTACTAGACACATTCCTGATACAAGGGAAACAAAAGCAAAAATTAACTGCTGGGGCTTCATCAAGATAAAAATCTTCTGTGTAGTGAAGGAAACAATCAATAAAACTATAAAGCAACCTTCAGAATGAAAGAAGATATCTGCAATGACATCTCAGATAAAGGGTTAGTATCCAAAATACACAAATTTTCAAAACAAAAATTTACCAGACTCACACTGAGAAAAACAAGTAATCCAGTTAAGAAATGTGCAGAAAAATGATAGACATTTTCCAAAAAATGACATACTAAATGAAGACAGGCTAAAAGACACATGAAAAGATGCTCAAAATCAATCATCATCATGGCGATACAAATACAATGAGATACCACTCTGTACTTGTCAGAATGGCTAACATTAACAACACAGAAAATAAGAGATGTTAGTGAGGAAGTAGAGAAAGGGAAACCCTCTCACACTGTTGGTGGGGATACAAACTGATGCACCTACTATGGAAAACAGTGTGGGGCTTCCTCAAAAAGTTAAAAATAGAACTACCTTATGATATAGCAATTGCACTACTAAGTATTTATTCAACGGATACAGAAATACTGATTTGAAGAGATACATGCACCCTGATGTTTATAACAGCATTATCTACAATAGCCAAATTATGGAAACAGCCCAAATGTGCATCAACTGATGAATGCAGAAAGATGTGTGTACATATACACACCATACACACCATATACAAACCATATACACATATACACACCATAAAATATTGCTCAGCTATCAAAAAGAATGAAATCTTGCCATTTGCAACAACATGGTTGGAGCTAGAATGTATTATGCTAAGCAAAATAAGTCTGTCAAAGACAAATACCATATGATTTTATTCATATATGGAATTTAAGAAAGAAAACAGATGATCATAGGGGAAATAAAAAAAGAAGAGAGAGAGAGACAAACCAAGAAACAGTCTCTTAATTATAGAGAACAAACTGAGGGCTGCTGGGTGGAAGGTGTGTAGGGGAATGGGCTAAATGGGTGATAGGTATTAAGAAGGGCACTTGTGATGACTACTGGTGTTAAATGTTAAGTGATGAATCAATAAATGCTACTCCTGAAACTAATATTATTCTCTATGTTAACTAACTGAAATTTAAATAAAAACTTGAAATAAAGAAATAAAAGAATAAAATCAGCAGACTAAATATCCTAACTAGCACTTTTAAGATATTCCCTTCTCTTATCTTCACTATCACTCACTTTATTCAGCCCCAATATTTAAGAAAGAGAATGGAGTTAAAACAACATATGGTTGGATATGACCTCATGAAAGAAATTCAATCAAGGGAATTATATTTTCTTTGTACATTATTGCTCATCTAAAATATAGTGTACAAAATGGACCTGAAGGAAATTAAACATCTATAATAGTTCAATCTATGAAAATACAGAAAATACCTAACTACAAAGACAATATATTAAAAATCAAGGTATAAAAATCATGTACATTTCTACACACTAACAATGAATTATATAAAGGAAGGAAGGAAGCAATCCTATTCATAATAGCATCAAAAACAAGAAAACACATAGGAGTAAATCTAACCAAGGAAATAAAAGGTCTCTACAATAAAAACTATAAAACATTGATGAAAAAAATCAAAGATGACACAAATATAGATAGCCCATGTTCATGGAATAGAAAAATCAATATTGTTAAAATGTCCATACAACCCAACACAATCTACAGATTCCACGCAATCTCTATCAAAACTACAATGCTTTCTTCACAGAAATAGAAAACCACAAAAGATCTCAAATAGCCAAAACAATTATGAGAAAGAAAAAAGCTGAAGGCCTATACTTCCTAATTTCAAACTATAATATAAAACTAAAATAATCAAAACCATATAGCACTAGCCTAAAAATACATTCATAGACCAATAGAACAGAATAGAGAGCCCAGAAATAAACACTTACTTATATGGTTAACTCATATTTGACAAAGAAGCCAAGAATATTCAATGGAGAAAAACTAAATGACGACAAGGAATACTGGGTAATCACATGGAGAAAAATGAAATTGGACTCTAATCTCACACTAATCACAAAAATTAACTTGAAATGGGTTAAAAATTTAAACCTAACACCAGAACCCATAAAACTTCTAGAGGAAAAGGAAAAAAGCTCCTTGACACTGGTCTTGTCAAGTTTTTTTTTTTTTTGATAGGACATCAAAAGCACAAGAAACAAAAGCTACAACCAACACAACGGACTACATCAAACTAAAAAACCTCTGCACAGCAAAACCAATAGTAAAGGAATCACAATAACCTATGGAATGGGAGAAAACATCTGCCAGTCATCTATCTGATAAGAAATAATACACAAAATATATAAAACCGCCTACAACTTGATAATAAAAACAAATTCAATTTAAAAATTGGTAGAGAAACTGTAGACATTTTTCCAAAGAAAATATACAGATGGGGCGCCAGGGTGGCTCAGCTGCTTAAGCGTCCGACTTTGGCTCAGGTCAGGATCTCATGGTCCATGAGTTGGAGCCATGCTTAGGTGTCTGTGCTGATGGCTCAGAGCCTGGAGCCAGCTTTGGATTCTGTGTCTCCCTCTCTCTGCCCCTCCCCTGCCCATGCACTATCTCTCTCAAAAATAAATACATATAAAAAATTAAATATTTTTAAAAAGAAAATACAGATGGCAAATAGGTACATGAAAAGGTGCTCAACATCAGTAATCATGAGGGAAATGCAGATCAAACCCACAATAATGCATTAACCTCACACTTTATAGAATGGCTATCATCAAAAAGAAAAAATAAGCATTGGTTGATGATGTGGAGAAAAAGGAGTCCTTGTGTACTGTTGATAAACTGGTACAGCCACTATGAAAAATAGCATATAAATCCTCAAAAAGTTAAAGATAGAACTACCATATCCACCAATCCCACTTCTGGCTATATATACCTAAGGAAAAGAAAGCAAGATATCAAAAAGATATATGCACTCCCATTTTCATTACAGCATTATTCTCAACAGCCAAGGTATGGAAACAATCTATGCATCTGTCAAGTAATAAATGGAGACACACACACACACACACACACACACACACCACAGAATATTATTCCGCCATAAGAAAGAATGAACTCCTGCTATTTGTGACATGGACGGACTTTGAGGGCATTATGCTAAATCAGATAGAAAAAAAAGATACTGTATGATATCACATGTATGTGGAATCTAAAACAGCTGAATGCACATAAACAGAAAGAGGATGGTTACCAGAGGCTGAGGGGTGGGGGTAAATGGGGAGTATTAGTCTCAAAAGATACAAATCTGCAGTTATAAGGTGAGTAAGTATGGGAGAACTAAGCACAGCTTTGTGATTATAGTTAACAAAAACTGAATCATATACTTCAAAGTTGCTAAGAAACTAGATCCCAGATGTTCACACCACAAGAAAAAAATGACAATTATGTGATATGGAGAGGTTTGTTAATACTATGGTAGTAATAATATTGCAATATATAAATGGGTCAAATCAACACATGGTACACCTGAAATTCACACATTATGTCAATTATACCTCAATTTTTTAAAAAGCAAAAATGTATTAAAACTTGAATGTAAAAATGTATTTTTAATAAGCTTTATTTCAATTGGTTTATAAAAATGAAGGCAATAGGATTTCTCTGAGCTACACAAAATTTTTCAAAATGAAGGGTGATATAGGTAAATGGGAGGATACTCAAAGCAACAGGACATTTTACAGGAGAAAACAGATCTAGAAATAGCGTTTCTGACCAAGAAGACCTACCCTACATATGGGCAGTGAAGGTCACAGGAATAGACTGTCCCATAAATTACCTTCTATCAAGTGAAACCAAAAGATAGCAATCCTACTTCCTACTCTCTCCTCCAAGATACGCAGTGCTAATCTTACAGTATCCCTATACCTCTTGTTTACATCAGGAACCAGCAAGAAAGCCAACCATTAACTCCCGCTCATTTTCACTCTGCTCTGTACTTTGGCTAATCTGATACAATTTTCTTTCTCTCCCTCTTAGACGGTTTGGGCTACTGTAACAAATTAACATTGACTGAGTGGCTTAAAACAGCAAACATATGTCACAGCTATGGAGGCTGGGAAGTCCACTATCAGGGTGCCTGCAGGGTCAGGCTCTTGGTGAAGGACCTCTCCCAAGTTTGTTTGTTTGTTTGTTTGTTTGTTTGTTTGTTTAATGTTTACTTTACTTTTGAGAGAGAGAGAGAGAGTGTGTGTGTGTGTGTGTGTGTGTGTGAGCTGGGGAGGGGCAGAGAGAGAGGGAGACACAGAATCCGAAGCAGGCTCCAGGCTCTGAGCTGTCAGCACAGAGCCTGACACAAGGCTCAACTCACAAACTAAGAGATCATGCCCTGAGCTGAAGTTGGTTGTTTAACTGATTGAGCCACCCAGGTGCCCCTCTCCCAAGTTTTTAGATGGCTGTCTTCTCATTGTTCTCTCACAGGTGAAGACGAAAGAAGCAAATCCTCTTCAGTCTCTTCTCATAAAGGCACTAATCCTATCATGGGGACTAGACCTTCCAAAAGCTGCCCCCTCCAGATACAATCACACTAGAAATTTGGGTTTCAAAATAAGTTTTGGAGGGACATAAACATTCACTCTCTAGTGCCCTCCCAATTCTCCACTCAGCTCTGAGAAGTCTAGGTGGTAAATGTATTCCTTTAACTGACCCAGCCCCTTCTAAGAATGTTCCTGTTCCCTTCAAATTAAAACCGGCTGTTCCCTGGAGACAAGACAACTAGAGGTTGTTGACATTGTTTTCCTTACTCTACCTCAAATAGTTACTTTTAAATAGATCTTGAAAGAGCAAAAAGAAACAATCAAAATGTAATGTGTTTGTATTAATCTACATGATTAAATCAAAGTAACTGAAAAATTTTTAACCATAAAGTTAAATCATTTGAAATTTTTAACTTTGAGTAACAATCTTTTTCTTTAAAAAAAAATTTAAACTGCTACTGCCCATTTGAAGATTATTAAAATAACTGCCATACACATTCTCCAAGATAGATCACGTACTGAGGCATAACGCAGCCCTCAATAAATACAAAAGAATAGAGATCATACCATGCACACTATCAGATCATAATGCTTTGAAACTTGAAATCAATCACAGGAAGAACTCTGGAAAACCTCCCAAAACATGGAGGTTAAAGAACACCCTACTAAAGAATGAATGGGCCAATGAGGCAATTAGAGAAGAAATTTAAAAATATATGGAAACAAATGAAAATGAAAATACAGTAATTCAAACTCTATGGGATGTGGCAAAGGCAGTCCTAAGAGGAAAGTACATTGCAATCCAGGACTATTTCAAGAAATTAGAAAAAGTGCAAGTACAAAATCTAACAGCACACCTAAAGGAACTAGAAGGAGAGCAACAAGAGCATCCCAAACCCAGTAGGAGAAGAGAAATAATAAAAATCAGGGCAGAAATAAACAATATAGAAACCAAAGAAACAGTTGAACAGAACAATGAAACCAAGAATTGGTTCTTTCAAAAAATAAAGAAAATTGACAAATCTCTAGCCAGGCTTCTCAAAAAGAAAAGAGAGAACACCCAAAGAGACAAAATCATGAATGAAAATGGACTTATTACAACCAATCCCTCAGAAATACAAGCAATTATCAGGGAATACTATGAAAAATTATATGCCAACAAACTGGACAACTTAGAAGAAATGGACAAATTCTTGAACACACACTACCAAAATTCACATGGGAAGAGATAGAAAATCTGAACAGACCCATAACGACTGAAGAAATTGAATCAGTTATCAAAAATCTCCCAACAAGTAAGAGCCCTGGGCCAAATGGCTTCCCTAGGGAATTCTACCAGACATTTAAATCAGAGTTAATACTCATTCTTCTCAAACTATTCAAAAAATAGAAATCAAAGGAAAACTTCTGGAATCAGTCTACAAAGCCAGCATGACTTTGATTCCTGAGCCAGAAAGAGACCCAGCAAAAAAAGAGAACTATAGGCCAATATCTTTGATGAATACAGATGCAAAAGTCCTCAACAAGATACTTGTAAATCAAATCCAAGAGCACATAAAAAGAATTATCCACCACGATCAAGTGGGTGTCATTCCTGAGTTACAGGGCTGGTTCAATATTCGCAAATCAATCAATGTGATACATCACATTAATAAGAGAAAAGATAAAAACCATATGAGCGTCGGACTTTGCCTCAGGTCATGATCATGCGGTTCATGGGTTTGAGCCCTGTGTCAGGCTCTGTTCTGACAGCTAACTCAGAGCCTGGAGCCTGTTTCAGATTCTGTGTTTCCCTCTCTCTCTGACTCTCCCCTGGTCATGCGGTCTCTTTCTATCTCTCTCAGAAATAAATAAAACATTAAAAAAAATTTTTTAAAAAACCATATGATCCTGTCGATAGATACAGAAAAAACATTTGACAAAATACAGCATCCCTTCTTAAAAAAGACCATGGTTATGCTGAGGGAAATAAGTCAGGCAGAGAAGGACAAATATCATATGTTGGCACGTATAGGAGGATTAGGAGGAACTTAACTGAGGAACAAGGGGGAGAAGAAGGGCGGAAATGGTAGGGGAAAGGGAGAGAGGCAAACCATGAGAGACTCTTGAATGCTGACAACCACTGGGTGTTATGTGGAAACTAATTTGATAATAAACTATTTGTAAAAAAAAAAAAAAAAAGAAAAGAAAAGAAAAAAAAAAAAGACCGTGGAGAAAGTTAGGATAGAAGGAACTTACTTAAACATCACAACAACCACTTATGAGAAGCCCTCAGCTAACATCATCCTCAATGGGGAAAAACTGAGAGCTTTCCCCCTGAGATCAAGAACACCACAGAGATGTCCACTCTCACCACTGTTGTTTAACATAGTTCTGGAAGTCCTAGCATCAGCAATCAGACAACAAAGGAAAATAAAAGGCATCAGACTTGGCAAAGATGAAGTCAAACTTTCACTTTTTGCAGACGACATGATACTGTACATGGAAAATCCGACAGACTCCACTAGAAGCCTACTAGAACTGATCCATGAATTCAGCAAAGTTGTAGGTACAAAATCAACATACAGAAATCGGTTGCATTTTTATACACCAATAGTGAAGCAACAGAAAGAGAAATCAAGAAACTGATCCTATTCACAATTGCACCAAAAAACATAAAATACCTAGGAATAAACCTAACGAAAATTATAGGAGATCTGTATGATAAAAACTTTGGAAAGTGAATGAAGGAAATTGAAGAAGACACAAAGAAATGGAAAACCATTCCATGCTCATGGATCGGAAGAATAAATATTGGTAAATATCATTACTACCCAAAGCAATCTACAACTTCAATGCAATCCCAAATCCCAATCAAAATTGCACCAGCATTCTTTTTTTTTTTTTTTTTCCCCTGAGACAGAAAGACAGCATGAGCAGGGGAGGGTCAGAGAGAGAGGGAGACACAGAATCTGAAACAGGCTTCAGGCTCTGTGCTGGCTGTCAGCACGGAGCCCAACGCAGGGCTCGAACCCATGAACCTTTAGATCATGACCTGAGCCAAAGTCGGACGCTTAACCGACTGACCCACCCAGGCACCCCTTCCCAGCATTCTTCTCAAAACTAGAACAAACTATCCTAAAATTTATATGGAACAAAAGACCCCGAATAGCCAAAGTAATATTGAAGAAGAAAACCAAAATGGGAGGCATCACCATCCCAGACTGTATCCTCTACTACAAAGCTGTCATCATCAGGACAGTATGGTATTGACACAAAAACAGACACAGAGACCAACGGAATAGAATAGAGAATTCAGAATTGGACCCAAAAATGTATCGCTAACTTATCTTTGACAAAGCCGGAAAGAGTATCCAATGGAAAAAAGACAGCCTCTTTCACAGATGGTGCTGGGAGTCTGGACAGCAACATGCAGAAGAATGAAACTAGATCATTTTCTCATACCATACAAAAAAATAAACACAAAATGAATAAAGGACCTGAATGTGAGACAGGAAACCATCAAAATCCTTGAGGAGAAATCAGGGAAAAGTCTCCTTGACCTCAACCGCAGCAATTTCTTCCTTGACACATCCTCAAAGGCAAGGGAATCAAGAGCAAAAATGAACCATTGGGACCTCATCAAGATAAATAGCTTCTGCACGGCAGAGGAATCAATAAAACTAGTGGGGAACCAACAGAATGGGAAAAGATAGTTGCAAGTGACATATCAGATAAAGGGCTAGTATCCAAAAAATATAAAGAACTCACCAAACTCCACACTCAAAAAAACAAATAATCCAGTGAAGAAATGGGCAGAAGACATGAACAGACACTTCTCCAAAGAGGACATTAGATGGCCAACAGATACATGAAATGTTGCTCAGCATCCCTTCTCATCAGGGAAATACAAATCAAAACCACACTGAGATACCACCTCACGCCAATCAGAGTGGCTACAATGAGCAATTCAGAGGACACTAGATGCTGGCGAGGATGTGGAGAAACGGGCACCCTCCGACACTGTTGGTGGGAATGTAAACTGGTGCAGCCCCTCTGGAAAACGGTGTGGACGTTCCTCAAAAAATTAACAATAGAACTCCCCTATAACCCAGCAGTAGTACTGCTAGGAATTTACCCAAGGGATACAGGAGTGTTGATGCATAGGAGCACATGTACCCCAATGTTCATAGCAGCACTCTCCACAATAGCTAAAACATGGAAAGAGCCTAAGTGTCCATCAACGGACGAATGGATCAAGATGTGGTTTATCTATACGATGGAATACTCCATGGCAATGAGAAAGAATGAAATCTGGCCATGTTAAGCAACATGGATGGACCTTGAGGGTGTTATGCTGAGAGAAATAAGTCAGGCAGAGAAGGACAGATACCATATGTTTGCACGTATAGGAGGATTAGGAGGAACTTAATGGAGGACTGTGGGGGAGAACAAGGGGAGAAATAGTGGGAGATGGGAGGGAGGCAAACCATGAGAGACCCTTGAATGCTGAGAACAAACTGAGGGCTGATAGGGATGGGGGATGAGAGGAAGGGAGTGATGGGCATGGAGGAAGGCACTTGTGGGGATGAGCACTGGGTGTTATATGGAAACCAACTTGGCAATAAACTATTTAAGATAGGAAAAAAAGGTAGTACTTTAACTGGAGACAGAGATCTTGCTTGTTATCTTTTCTGAGTATTACTAATGGACTTAATTGCCATATATTGAATTAGGATTTCATTATTCGTTAATGAAGTTTATAATTAGAGCAGAATTTACATTCCTTTGTCTCTTAAGGAAAAAAATGCTTTCAAAAGACAATTTATGATAAATATCTTGGTTGGAGAAATCCTGGAGTTTGTGAATAAATGAAGTATATGGACAAATAAGGAATTTTATGTTCAGTGCTATAGGCCTTTAGTGAAAACTCTTCCTCCCTATTCTTTCATTACATTTCCAAAAGCCTCTATCCTACTAGACTGAATTCTGTACAGTATGAATAGGCAAATTTGGTTTATTCTTCTAGGACTAAACAGAGTGACAGAGAAACAGAACATTTGTAAGTCATTTTCACACCTTCATTAACAATGATATATTAGAGCAATTATTTATAACCTATGCACATATTTAGAATGAGCAACAGGAATTTTCCATAATTCCTAGTTAATGTTACACTCAGCCAGTCTCATACTGTTCCTGCTAGAAGAGTCTCAAGGAAAATAACTGCATTCTGAAGACCATAGAATTATACAACGTCCTGATTACTTCAGGTCACACACATCTGACCTGTTCTTCAGAGGTCAGAAGTGAGAGTGAATTACCCAGCTGTGACTGATCTCATGTGAGGAATAGAGTTGGTAATTAGAGAACAATTTATTACCCTCTCCAATCACACTGAGGAGAGAAAGCCACCAACCACAGTAAGGAAGCATTATTTAGCCAGCTCTGAAATATCACCAGATCACCAGAGAATGTGCTAGCATTTCTTATTTCAATAACTAATAAATTAAAATCTTCGTAGGAAAACTTTGTATGCAGAGGTGAGCACAGTACTCCACTGCATATGTATTACATAGCTATAATTTTTTCCTCAAGAAATATATTAACCCTATGAAAACTATGATCTGGTAAAATAGTTTCTATCCTTGAAGATTTCTCTCATTCTTTTTTAAAGTGTAGAGCATTCCATTTTTATTGGATTCATTTTTTCATTAATTTGCAGTTATACTTATTACAGATTTACCTGACATGCTAATGAAGCCCAAGATTTCTTCTTCCATTTATGGAGTATTAAATTTTTAATACACTGTAAATATTCATCTTTTATAAGTTAATATATTTGATGACCTGTTAGAAAAGCCTTCTGTCCCAAGTTTATAAGACTATATACTCATGTGTTCTTGTAGTAAATCTATGTCTCCAATTTTGACTTTATCCTTTTTTTCCACATCTGAAACTTCTTTTGGTTTAAGGAGCAACCGAGCTTTACTTATTTTCTCTTGTAGGCTACTTGTGAATAACATTTCCCAAGTCATGAAACCTCTAACATAGTCACAATAATTGCCTGAAAATAAAAAGCAGAAAATGACCAAATATGCTAGACTCAGAACTACTAACAGAATCAATAGTATCTGATGCATTAGGTAAACCAAGTCAACCAACTGTTTTATAAACTTTATTGAAATATATGTACATAAAAATACACAAATAACAAATATATCATTTTCAAATTAACACATGCTGGTAATTAGATGTACTCAGTACAGGAAATAGACAATTGTTGAAACCCTCAGAAAAACCCTAATGCCTTTTCCTAGTCACTAAATCCCAAAAGGTAAGCATTATCCTGACAAACTCCATGTATTAGTTTGTTTAATATAGTATAAATAGAATCATTAGTAGATATTTCTTGTATTTGGCTTCCTTTGCGCAATATTCTGTTGTAAAATTCATTAATTTTTGCATGTAACAATTTATTCTAATTGTACATTATTTTTATCATTTGAACATATCAATTTACTATTTTAAGATTATTTTTTTTAATATTTTTATTTATTTCTAGGAGAGAGAGAGACAGCGTGAGCAGGGGAGGGTCAGAGAGAGAGGGAGTCACAGACTGAAACAGGCTCCAGGCTCCGAGCTGGCAGTCAGCACAAAGCCCGACGCGGGGCTCGAACCCACGAACCGTGAGATCATGACCTAAGCGAAAGTCAGACGCTTAACCGACTAAGCCACCCAGGCGCCCCATCAATTTACTATTTTAATGTTGACAGAAAACTGACTAGTTTCTGGTTTCTTAATACTACATATAATGTTTCTATGAATATATTCATACATGTTCTTGGGTGAACATAGAAATGTAATTATTTTAGAAGTAAAATTACTGATTCATAGGATATGAAACTATTCATCTTAAATACCACAAAATAGTTTCCCAAAATGATTATAAAAAATTAGTCTAGTTCTGCATTTGCTTAACTGATAAGCTCCTACCAGATCTGACCATCACAGACATAGTAACTATAAATGCTAGGCAAAACACATATAATCACCTGAAGGCATTGAGGAAGGACAAAAATCAGGTAATTTCTTGAAGAGAGTAGATCCTTAGAAGGAGGAAATGAAAAAGAATGAGATAAGTTGTATTTCTTATAGCTTAAGGACAGGCTTAAATTGGTACTGCATGAAATGTCAAAAACTGACAGAAATCTTGCAGTTTTCCAAGTATGAATAGCCAGAGAACAAAATTTGATACAAG
This sequence comes from Hyaena hyaena, assembly GCF_003009895.1. Lineage (NCBI taxonomy): Eukaryota > Metazoa > Chordata > Mammalia > Carnivora > Hyaenidae > Hyaena > Hyaena hyaena. The sequence continues at coordinate 10,841 of NW_024082128.1, read as the reverse complement.
AATAGCTACTGAAAAGTTTGAGGGGACTCTCAGAAAGGTAAGCAGTCTTTTGCCAACTCCACGTGGACACAGGACATCCTTTAGAGAGCCAGTTAGGAATAAAATAACTAGGGACGCCTGGGTGGATCAGTTGGTTAAGCATCCGACTTCCGCAAAGGTCATGATCTCACAGTTTCTGGGTTCGAGCCCCGTGTTGGACTCTGTGCTAACAGCCAGCTCAGAGCCTGGAACCTGTTTCAGATTCTGTGTCTTCCTCTCTTTCTGACCCTCCCCTGCTCATGCTGTCTCTGTCTCTCTCTCAGAAATAAATAAAACTTTAAAAAAAGGAATAAAATAACTAAATTGAAATTTGAGCAACTGCTTATATTTTCAGTTTGAGTAAAGCCAAGCATTTTGCCAACTAAAAAAAAAAAAAAAAAAGATCTGGGATGCCTGGGTTTCTCATTCGGTTAAGCGTCCGACTTTGGCTCAGATCATGAGCTCATGGTTCGTGGGTTCGAGCCAGTCATCCGGCTCTGCACTGACAGCCAGCTCAGAGCCTGGAGCCTGTTTCAGATTATGTATCTCCCTGTCTCTCTGACCCTCTCCGACTCATGCTTCTCTCTCTCTCTCTCAGAAATAAATAAAACATTAAAAAATTATCCTTTTGAGAATTTTAATGAAATTAGAATTGCTATAATATAAAATTCAGCGTCCAAAATGCAATCCAAAATGACATGACAAACAAAAAAGGAGAAAACTGTAGCCAATTATCAAGAGAGAGATACCAACAAAGACCAACTGAGAAAGACCCATTTATTGGATTTAACAGATAAGAATTTAAAACCAGCTAGTAAAACTCAGTGTAAAGGAAAATATGCTCATAAGGAATTAAAAGATAAGAAATCTCAGCAGACAAACAATAACTGTAAAGAAGAACCAAATATAAATTATTTGAATGAAAGCACACTGTTTGAAATAAATGAGATTTACAAGATAATATCTTAATATAGTTAAAATGAGGATAGATCAATAGAAATTGTGTAATATGAAGAATAAAGACATTGAAAAACCCTAAACAGAGTCTCAGAGCAATATTACAAAATTTATTATAAATCCAAGTGGAGTCTCAGAAGGACAAGAGAGAATGAGTCAAAATCACTATACAGAAATCTGTTGCATTTCTATACACCATTAATGAAGCATCAGAAAGAGAAATCAAGAAAACGATCCCATTTATAACTGCACCAAAAACAATAATATACCTAGGAATAAACCTAACCAGAGAGGTAAAAGACTTGTAATTCTGAAAACTATAAGACATTAAAGAAAATAATTTAAGATGACATAAAATACATGGGAAAAGATTCCATGTTCAGATTTAGAAGAAAAAATATGGACAAAATGTCTATACTATCCAAAGCAATCTATACATTTAATGTAATCCCTATCAAAATACCAAGAGCATTTTTTCACAGAGCTAGAACAAACAATCCTAAAATTTTGTACAAAACCACAAAAGACCCTGAACAGCCAAAACAATCTTCAAAAAGAAAAGCAAAACTGGAGCCATCACAATTCCAGACTTCTAAGTTATATTACAAAACTGGCACAAAAGTAAACACATAGATCAGTGAAATAGAATAGGAAACCCAGAAATGAAACCCCAACTATATGGTCAATTAGTCTTCAATAAACCAAGAAAGAATATCCATTGTGAAAAAGAAAGTCCCTTCAACAAATGGTGTTGGGAAAACTGGACAGTTACCTGCACCAAAAACAATGAAATTGGACCACTTTCTTATACCATAGACAGAAATAAATTCAAAGTGGATGAAAGACTTAAATATGAGACCTGAAACCATAAAAATTCTGGAGAAGAACATAGGCAGTAACTTCTTTGACATCAGCCATAGCAACCTCTTTCTAGATATGTCTCCTGAAGCAAGGGAAACAAAAGCAAAAGTGAACCATTGAGACTTCATGAAGATAAAAACCTGCACAGTGAAGAAAGCAGTCAACGAAACTAAGAGGCAACCTTCAGAGTGGGAAATTAGCAAATGACATATCTGATATAATGAACTTATCAAACTCAACACATCAAAAATGAATAATCCAATTTAAAAATGAGGAAAAGACATGACTAGACATTTTTCAAGGAAGACATCTGGATGACCAACAGATACATGAAAAAATGCTCAACATCACTCATCATCAGGGAAATACACATCAAAACTACAATGAGATATCACCTCACACCTGTCAGAATGACTAAAATCAACAACACAACAAACAACAGGTGTTGGTGAGGATGTGGAGAAAAAGGAACACTTTTGTACTGTTGATGGGAATGCAAACTGGTGCAGCCACTATAGAAAACAGTATGGAGCTTTCCCCGAAAGTTAGAATTGAACTCTCCTATGATCCAGAATTCACAACACTAGGAATTTACCCAAAGAATACAAAAATACTAATTAAATAGTATACATGCACCTTGATGTTTATAGCAGCTATTATGTACAATAGCCAAGTTACTGAAACAGCTCAAATGTCCATCAATTGATAAATGGATAAGGAAGATGTGTACACACACACACACACACACACACACACACACACAATATTACTCAGCCATAACAGAGACTTAAATCTTGCCATTTACAATGACATAGATGGAGCTAAAGAGTATTATGCTAAGTAAAATAAGTCAAAGTAGGAGAAACAACATATAATTTCAATCATAAGTGGAATTTAAGAAACAAATGGGTAAAGAGCAAAAAGAGTGAGAGAGAGAGAGAGAGTCAAACCAAGAAACAACAGACTCTTAACTATAGAGAACTGATGGTTACCAGAGGGGAGTGAGTGGGGGGATGCGGATTAAGGAGTGCACTTGTTGTGATGAGCACTGAGTGATATATGGAAGTGTTAAATCACTATATTGTACAACTGAAGCTAATAGTACACTATGTGTTAACTGGAATTTAAATAAAAATTTAAAAAGAGTGGATGACATTTTTTTAAATTCTGTATTTACAAGATGTAAAAAGCTCATTGAATCCCAAATAGAGTGAATATGAAGAAAACCTTTCTAGGTATATACTTGCTAATAAGCAAAGATTAAGAGAAATTCTTGAAGTCAGTCAGGCAACAGATACATTAAATAAAGAAGAAGGGTTCAAATAACCATTCAAATAATGGTTCAATAACTTATCAGAAATTATGAATGTCAGAAGATATTCTTTGAAAGTCAAAAGAAAAAAAACCTCTGTGAAACCGGAAGTTAAATTTTTTTAAATTTTTTCTTTTTTTTAATGTTTGTTTATTTTTGAGAGAGAGAGAGAGGGAGAGAGAGACAGAGCACAAGTTGGGGAGGGGCAGAGAGAGAGACCGACAGACAGAATCCGAAGCAGGCTCCAGGATCCAAGCTGTGATCATAGAGCCCAATGCAGGGCTCAAACCCAGAAACTGTGAGATCCTAACCTGAGCAGAAATTGGTTGCTTAATCAACTGAGCCATTCAGGTGCCCTCCAACCCAGAATTTTATATCCAGCAAAATGTTCCTCAAGAATGAAGGAAAAATAGACATTTTCAGATGGAAGAAGAAAGAAAGAAAAGAAAGAAAGGAAAGAAAGAAAGGAAGGAAAGGAAGGAAAGGAAGGAAAGGAAGGAAAGGAAGGAAAGGAAGGAAAGGAAGGAAAGGAAGGAAGGAAGGAAGGAAGGAAGGAAGGAAGGAAAGAAAGAAAGAAAGAAAGAAAGAAAGAAAGAAAGAAAGA
>NW_024082128.1:0-7035 GCF_003009895.1 Hyaena hyaena | reverse complement strand
AAAGAAAGAAAGAAAGAAAGAAAGATTGATTCTCCAGAGTAGCTGGTTTGCAAGAAATAACAAAAGGAAATTCTTCAGGCTGATTGGAAATTATACTAGGTGAAAACATCAGGTCTTAAAGGAATGAAGAGCACTAACAAAGTATTCAAGTATATATAGAAGATTTTTAAAAGTTTTTTAGCATTTTTTTAAATTATTGAGAAACCGAGAGAGACAGAGCGTGAAGAAAGGAGGGGCAGAGAGGGGAGACACACAATCTGAAGCTGGCTCCAGGCTCTGAGCTTTCAGCATAGAGCTCGATGCAGGGCTCTAACCCAGGAGATAAGATCATGACCTGAGCCAAAGTCAGAAGCTCAACCAACCGTGCCACCCAGGCACAGGAAGATATTTTTTTATTTTTTAAAATGTTTTATTTATTCCTGAGAGAGAGTGAGAGAGACAGCGTGAGCAGGGGAGGGTCAGAGAGAGAGGAAGACACAGAATCCGAAACAGGCTCCAGGCTCTGAGCTAGCTGCCAGCACAGAGCCCGATGTTTTTTAATTATTTAAAAATACGTAGAAATATTTAGAGCAAAACTTACTTTAAAACACATTTTTAAATATTTATAATACTAAAAGTAAAATCACTTATCATTTGAAATTTTAAGTGTATGCATATATAATGCATATAACCACCATAACAGAAAAGATGTAAACTGTATCTATATGGTTGTGTAAGTTTTCAATATTTTTTTGTAAAGTGATTAATTTTAAGCAGACTTTGAAAAGTTAATATGTATTATAACCCCAACTTAACCACTAAAAAATAATGCAAAGAGGTCTAGCCTAAAAACCCAGTAGCTTAATGAAAAAGAAGGTTTTGCTTTTCTTCATACAAAATCAGGTTTTATCTGTAGTTTTGTTTATTATTTTTTTCAAGTTCTTATACATTTGTCCTTATTTGCACTGGCAAAGAATAGTACAATATTGAATAAAAGTTAATAGACATCATCTCACTACTAATCTTAGGGTAGGAACATTTTACCCTTATCTGGGATGCTGGCAGTAGGGTTTGTTTTTGGTTTTTAATATTATTTATAAGATTAATGAAAAATAAGTGTTATAGTGTATCAAATACTTTCTCTACATCTATTTTGATATCATTTCATTTTTTCTCCTTTAATAATGTGACGAATGATATGGACTCATTTTAAATATTAAGCCCTCATTGCATTCCTGCTAGAAATTCCACTTGAATGTAATGTAGTTTCCTTTTCAAAGTATGTTTACTTATTGTTTGCTAATGTTTTCTTTAGAATTGGTATAGCTACATTTAAAAGAAATATGGGCCTGTAGTGTTATTTTCTTGTAATGTCTTTCTTAAGTCTTATTACCAAGGTTATGTTACTCTCATTAAATGAATTGGATAGTGTTCCTTTTATTCTATTCCCTGAAGAAATCATTGAAGAATGTGTGCTGTTTTTCCCTTCTTCGAGAAGAATTCATTGTGAAGACAGCTAGGCCTGAAACATCTTCTGTAGGAAAGTTTTTTTTTTTTTCTAATGTTTGTTTAGTTTTGAAAATGAGAGAGAATATATGTAGGAGAGAGACAGAGAGAAGAGGAGAGAGGATCCAAAGCAGGGTCTGTGCTGACAACAGACAGCCCAATGTGGGGCTGGAACTCACAAACCACGAGATCATGACCTGAGCTGAAGTCAGACACTTGACTGACCTCCCAGGCATCCCAGGAAAGATTTTTATTACAGATTCAATTTGATAGCTAACTGTTCAGATTTCCTATTTCCTTTTAACTCAGTTTTGGTAATTTGTGTTTTGAGTAATTTTTCCATTCCACTTAAATTTTCAAATATATCACCACAAAGTTGTTCATAATTATGTCTTAGCTTTTTAATGTATGTAGGATATATAAAATAAGTATACTAATTAAATTCATGTTCATGCCATCTCTTATCGCTAGAACTTTAGAATATTTCCTACATAATACACACTCAGTAAATAGTTATTTGGGGATGATATGACCTTTAAACAATTTCATCTTTAGTAGAAAGATGTTGTTTTCACAACACAATTATCTAGTTGGTTAGTGTGGAAGGGCTATTGTAAGATCTTAACCTAAGGATTTTTTTCACTGCCAGCACATTTTTCATCACAAGATTTCTCCTGACAAAAGAAAGCCAATTCAACAGCAAATTTAAACAAACTTGTTGATTCAATAAGTATTTCCCCTAGCAGAACTATTTGCCCTTTAAAAAAGAAAGAAAAGAAAAGAAAAAAAAAAACTTCACCAAGCACGGAAGATGCTTATGTAACACAAAATAATCATTCTCATCTGGTAGTATTTCAGGCAATGAAATTTCAGGCAATCTATTTTGGGAGGAGGGGTGTGGGTAGGAGGGTCCAGGTACATTCCTAGCATTCCCAGTACATGTCTCTATATTTAACTGCATATATACTACTCAAAGAGTCAGTCCTAATCTCCAGAATTTCTGTGAAAAACAGATCCAAGATGTTCTATTTTTCCCTAAAATATAAGTTAGTTTCTTTCGGGATCTCTCATATGCTCTAGATACTAATGGAGGACATAGTTTTATTTTAATCTGTTCTTATTGTCAGGCCATTCACTTTTTGTTTCTTGTTTTAACCAATACGATATTATTTTATAATACAACTTTATATACTGATATATTCAAAATAATATTAAGTCCTTTACTCTAGGAAAAAATGGCTCACTTGTGCACATGAGGAAAAGAGCTAAATTCTTAATACACCAAATTTTACTAAAATCAGTAAAACAAGACAATAGATGACCGTTAACAATATCCTATCTTTTGCAGTCATTTTATCAAATATTTTAGAGACATAATATTAAAATCATTTTCTGTGCTTCTGACAGGAAATAGATACGATTTTGTGAAGTTTCTGCAGTAAAATAATCTATAAACTAATATACCCTTAGATTGTCAAGCAATATGCAAAATGATTGCAAGGGTCAAAAACCCTGGGACCGATTTGCCATTTATGATTGGCACTTGAAAAGTGATTAGTCATCTCCTTTCTCCAGGAGAGGACCAAGAAAAGTCAGAAACAATGAAAAATCATGGACTGACAAGAGAGACATTTGTATACAAATCAGTAACCTGCTAGAAAATAACTCCAGGCTATAGTTTATCAGAAATAATAAAATTCTTGACTCTCTCTCTCTCTCTCTCTATATATATATACACACACACACACACACACACATATATACACACACATATACATATATATATATATGTGTAGTCAAGCAATATCATTCCCCAGATCTGATGGCTGAAGCAGGCAATCAAGCAAGGTTTGACTAGAAAATCCAAGTTTCATTCAAAATCTAGGTCAAATTCTTATTTAAAAGTTCATTTTATTTTGGCCATTGCTGTTTTTGCCTATCACTAGAGAATAAAACAATGTATTTTACATATCAAAGCATCCATTCTTTAGATTGTATGCTCCAATATGGTAGCCAGTAGCCACATGAGGCTATGTAAGCTTGTATTCAAATCAAAATTAAATAAAATTTAATATTCAGTTCTTCAGTCACATTACCTGTGTTTTTAGTGCTCAGTAGCCACACATGATTAAGTGGCTACAATATTGGGCAGCTTGTATTTTAGAACATCCCCCATCACAAATTTCTTTTGAGCAGCTCTGCCTTGGAAATCAAGATTCAAGAAACAGAACTGAACTAAGAAAAAAACACAACAGCATACCTCCCTTCTCCCTGTGACCATAATTTTATATATTATATTCAGTCAAGAATATTTATTGGGTACCTATCACATGCCAGGTGCTATCCTAAGTATGGGACTAATGTGATGATAAAGAAAAGTGAACTCCCCTTCTTTTATTAGCGTCCGCCTTCCAGAGAGAGGGGACAGTAAAGGAAAATTCAAGCAAGTGAATGAACCAAGAATTTTTTAGTAACCATTACATAGAAAATAAAATAGAATGATGTCATAGAGAGTGACCAGAGGAAACAGTGGGACAGTGTTGTGGCGGGAGATACTCTTTAGTATTAGAAGGTAAAGGCCCTCTAAAGGGGTTACATTCAGAATGAAACCCAAGTGGCATGAGGGAGCCCACTAACAGAAACCTCAGGAAAGAGCCTTCCTGGTAAGGAGAACAGCTATTGCAAAGGTCCTATGGAAGAAATGGGCCTTGCCCATTCTAAATTGTTAGAGGGCTCATAAGGCAAAGGGTAATGAACACAGCAATAGTACCACAATGTGGGGCCACAAATAAGCAGGGCTAAGTCACTCAGGGGCTCACAAGCTATCATAAGGACATACATTTTTTTCCTAAGTGTAGGGGAAAGTCGTTGGAGCATTTCCAGCAGGGCCATGACCTGATTTTAAGCAGTGGCTCTCATGATCATCTGTGGATCTTGTCTTCTCACTAAAGAATGTGGACTTACTTTATGCAGAGATATGCTTAACTTCCTCCCCAAACTTAAAAAATACTGACGATAGAACCAGCCTCCCCTTGGTCAACCCTGAAGGGAACTTAATCTTTGTTCTTTGTATTCTCTTAGTACCACAGAAGAGAAGTATCATCGAAAGCTGCGTAGTTCTCCAATAACAGAAGTCTATATCACCCTTTCTACTACTCACTAGTCAGAGGATAGGACTAAGCTCTAAAACTCCCACAAACCTCATTTCCCTCATCTGTAAAATGGGACATAAATCCTGCAAGAGTTATCACTCAAAAGGATTAGAAGACAAACAAAACTGAATGTCTGCTTTGTGAAATTACAGATTTCACACAATCACATTTTCCTCATACCACGTCCTCAACTTCTAGGTTTTCAACATTAAAATCTTTTTAAAACATTTTTAATGTTCATTTATTTTTGAGAGAGAGAGTGAGAGTGCATATGAATTGGAGAGGGACAGAGAGAGGGATACACAGAATCTGAAGCAAGCTCCAGGCTCTGGGCTATCAGCTCTAACGAGCCCTGAGATCATGACCTGAGCCAAAGTCAGATGCTTAAAGGATTAAGCCACCCAGGTGCCCCAACATTAAAATGTTTTTAAAATTCTAAGTCTGGCAATGTTTATGAGGTCTCACCAATTTAAATAAGCCTAACCAAAAGCTATGTAATTACCCACCCCCTAAAAATGCATATTTAGGTCCCAAGAAACATAAAGAGGAATGGACACCAATTATTCTGTGTCTCCCAAACTGTTAAAATGAAATTTCTACGAAGCTATTATTTTAACCTTAAAAATGTTCAAGTTAGTCCCTTAGTCACTGTATGGATGATAGGATATTCTTTCAAATATGAGCTAAAGGGCTAACAAATATATACAATCTAAGCAGTCTGTTTTATATGAAGTTGACATTTCATTCTGGATTCCTATCATTTTCAAGTTCTATCCATTTCTTTCAGTTGGTAAATAGCAACCAGCTAGAGACATTCGCCTTTATGTTCTCCTTTTGTTTCTCTCTGCTTATAAGCAGAGATGAAAAAAGCTTTTGAATGCCATGGGTACGTTTCCTGAGGCTACTGTAGATTTTTATTTTTCTCCTTAGTTTGTGGCCATATAATTGAGCACTTTCAGTGATTTCAAATATAAACATCTCCTAACTTCAGTCAAAGTCAAGGAATATATTTCTATTCCATTTTATGAAAGCACAGAGAAAAGAATCCCATTGTATATTCTACTTACATTGTTTTCCAAAATCTCACAGTGAATACATTGGAACAAATAATTAGTTCTCATGCCATCTCTCCAATGTCAGAGCAGATATTTGCATTTTAACAAATTTATATAGTACTGTTTGAAATGATTTCAAATATGAACTTATGTAATTTCCATATCAACTATGATAGGTACTCCTGTTGTCCTTATTTTACCATAGAGAAAAAAAATGAAACAAAGTAAAATAGCTCACCTAAGGATAAATAGCTAGCATACGACAAAGGTGGGATTTGAACCCAGGTCTTCTGTGCTTTTAACCTCTACAGTATAATATTCTATATTTGGGGAGACACCAAGGATTATATTATTAAAGTAAATGTCAAAGAATAAGTGTAAGCAAAAATGGCCTAAGTCAGTTTAGTCACATATAAATTTGGGGGGAGGGGGGTTGGTAAATGTCCAAATTCAGAGGCAAATGATAGTTACAGGTCACTTTTTCATTACCTCCCTACCAGGTTACAATGAGAGCAGTTACACACATTAAAAAATGCCACGCAGACATTTATTACTGATAGGAACTAGGCAGTGAAACCCAGCTCTGTCCTTTTAGGTGCTCCAGCAGCACTTTGAATAAATAGTACCTACACAGTATTGATGACAATACTCTAGATACAGACTCTGACAAATCACCTAGTTAGAGACAAAACCTCCAGAAAACTCTCAATAAGGAGCTGAGCCCAGAATTATTTGAGAATTAATCATGGAGTTTACAAGACTTTTTTTTTTTTAATTTCTTAGAGCACACGAGCAGGGAAGAGGGACTGGGGTGGAAATGGAGAGAGAGAGAGAGAGAGAGAGACAGAGAGACAGAGAGAGAGAGAGAGAGAGAGAGAGAGAGGGAGGGAGGGAGGGAGGGAGGGAGGGAGACCCCATGCTCAGTGCAGAGCCTGACATAGGGCCTGATCCCATGACCCTGGGGATCATGACCCAAGCCAGAATCAGGAGTCAGATGCTCAACTGACTAAGCCACCCAGGCACCCCTACAATATTCCTATATGCCATCTTTGCAAGAGTAGGACTGTCCCGCATTATTTCTGGCCAATTCACATGTCATAAATATTGGGAGTTTCACTTATCAAAATCTACTTCTGCCATCTGTTGAGCTAGTAACAAAACTGCTGCTGTGGATCAGGGGCAGAGACAGCTCAAAAACATACATAATAGCCTTAAGAATACTCTTTAGACAAAATGCCAGCCAACTACCCATGAATTATGTATCCCATTTTAGAAAAGGTGAAAACTTCTAAGATATAAATTAGAAATTATGCCAAACTATGAATGTTGAAGTTTTTTTTGTT
>NW_024082127.1:264858-325055 GCF_003009895.1 Hyaena hyaena | reverse complement strand
ATATTAACTTGTGATAGAAGGAAATATTGCATTGGGTTAACTGGCTGACTCAGTCCATTAAGCGACTGACTCTTGATTTGGGTTTAGGTCATGATCTCTCAGTTTGTGAGATAGAGCCCCTTGATGGGCTCTACACTGACATCATGGACCCTGCTTCAGATTCTCTCTCTCTCTCTGCCTTCCCTCCGTCCCTCCCTCTCTACCCTCTCTCTCAAAATAAATAAACTTTAATAAACAAGAAGGAAATATTGCATTTTATTGTGATGGAAACAGCTCTGAAGTTTGTGTCCCAAGATTTTTAGTCTTTGTAGAGAAATAATCATACTTAGAAAGGAGTAGAAAATTTAAGAGTAGGCTATGCCACTTTAGTGATTGAAGAGGAATTTACAGAAAAGGTACTTGATGTAAGCTCAAAACTTTTACTTTGTAAATTTCTTCACCCTTGGTATGTAATCTATGCATTTTTCCACCAGAGAAGGTGTCTTAAGCATCTCCTTGACTTCCCAGATGGCATTGGAATTTGTTTCTCAGTTTCTTTGGGTTCTATGAATGCCTTTATCACATGTTATTTGGTGTACATACTTATAAAGGAATTCAAAATGTACAAGGTAATATTTTTTCTTTTTAATGACAAATATATCAGGTGATTTGCTTCTTAACCTCAGGGTAGTTTTTATTTCATAAATAACAGCTATTTAAAGATGAAAGGCATATTAAGGATACAACAACACACCTGCATTTCACATATGCTACATATATATTACCTAGAGAAGAAAGGAAAAATTGAATAGTGGGAGACTTTCTCTTAGGGAAAAACTGTCTTAGTATAAAAATGGTCATGTCTGGAGCTATTTTTGTCAGGAAGATGTGGACCTTTATAAACCTGGCTGGAGAGGTAGAAGCTAAGTTGATTTGCAACAGAAAGAGTAAGGTCACTTGTAGATATGGACAGGCAGATAAAAAGATGGTCCAAGTTGAAGAGACAGGTGCCTACTTTCTCAACCGCTGAGATTATATAATATTAAATTTTAGGTTGTTAATTGTCTCACCTTATGATATAAAATTCTATCCATTGCCTCTTGTTTTGGCTTTGAGCTTCTGGTACTAAGGAAAGAGAAGGGGCAGGACTCCATCTTGAAGGATGATATGGACAATGGACATACGTTAGAACTGAGTTGAATAAATGTCTGTTTCTTCCTGTCTTTGGATCTCATAGTGTGCTAATTTGATAATTGAACAATTTAATTTTTTTTATCATTGCAAATTTAAATAATATGCTACACCTCATTCTGTTGGCTCTCATATAAACCTCAGTCCTCTTCTGTGTAGCATGAGGAAAACTTTTCCTATGTATTTTCTACCTTTTCTATATTCTACCTCATTTAACTATATTTTTACTTTATAACACGTAAGAATTTTTTCATATTGCCTTTTTGTTTTTTTTAAATTTTTTTTTTATTGTTTATTATTTTTGAGAGAGACAGACAGACAGAGTGTGAGTGGGTGAGGGGCAGAGAGAGAGGGAGACACAGAATCCAAAGCAGGCTCCAAGCTCTGAGCTGTCAGTACAGAACCCGACGTGGGGCTCAAACCTATGAGCCATGAAATCATGACCTGAGCTGAAGATGGACACCTAACCAACTCAGCCACCCAGGTGCCCCTATCTTTTTGTTTTAAAGTTGTATTTTCCTAGATTTTTATTTCTTTATTTTTTTATTTTTTTTTAAGTTTTATTTATTTTTGAGAGAGAGATAGAGACAGAATGAGCAGGGAAGGGTCAGAGAAAGAGGGAGACACAGAAGGTGAAACAGGCTCCAGGCTCTGAGCTAGCCATTAGCACAGAGCCCTACGCAGGGCTCGAACCCACAAACTGTGAGATTATGACCTGAGCCAAAGTTGGACGCTTAACCCACTGAGCCACCTTTTTTAAAAATAAATTTGATAAATATGTTTTTAAGTATTATTCAAGAAAAGACCGGAGATAAGCTTTTTTTTTTACCATGAACTTATACACATTTCTTTATTCTGTCTTCCAGATTATCAGTTTGTTGGGTATAGAATTCTAAGTTCAAATAATTTTCCTTTAAAAAATGAAATTGTTGCTTGATTGTCTTTTAGTAGTTTTCTGGTGAGAAAACTGATGCTAATGCAACAGAATAATATTGTGAATTATTTATTAAACTAATGCATCTCTACTCTGGATAATCCCTGTTTCTTTTTGTCCCATGGCTCCACAGTCAATGACATCCAATTCAATGGGAGGGCAAGGGGTGCCTGGTTGGCTCAGGTCATGATCTCACAGTCCATGGGTTCGAGCCCTGCATCCGGCTCTGTACTGACTGCCAGCTCAGAGCCTGGAGACTGTTTCAGATTCTGTATCTCCCTCTCTCTCTGACCCTCCCCTGCTTATGCTCTCTCTGTCTCTCTCTCTCTCAGAAATAAATACAAAAAATTTAAAAAAAACAACAACAATGGGAGGGCAATTCATTCTGGAAATAAGTGATCTTTGCTTAGTTTGTAACCTCAATTATACTTTCCCAATGCATGATAATACAGTTATTTGAAAGCCTGATCTTGCTGCAGAACAAAGTCTTTCTAAATTTTTTTTAACACTATTTATTTCTAAGAGAGAGAGACAGCATGAGCAGGGGAGGATCAGAGAGAGAGGGAGACACAGAATCTGAAGCAGGCTCCAGTCTCTGAGCTATCTGCCAGCACAGAGCCCGACATAGGGCTCAAACCCACTAACCGTGAGATCATGACCTGAGCCAGTCGGACACTTAGATGACTGAGTCAGCCAGGAGCCCCAAAGGCTTTCTAAATTATACGTTTTTTTGTAATATAACCAGAACAAGGTTTTGTTATTTTAATTCGTTTTTTGGTGGGAGGAGGGGTGTTGGGTGGCTCAGTCAGTTAAGCATCTGACTTAAGGTCCAGTCATGATTGTTTGTGAGTTCAAGCCCCACATCTGGCTCTGTACAGACAACTCAGAGCCTGGAATCTGCTTCAGATTCTGTGTCTTCCTAGCTTTCCGCCCCTCCCTTGCTCACGCTCTGTGTCTTTCTCTCTCAAAAATAAATAAACATTAAATTTTTTTTAATTCTTGGGGCGCCTGGGTGGCTTAGTCGGTTAAGTGTCCGACTTTCGCTTAGGTCATGATCTCGCGGTTGGTGGGTTTGAGCCCCACGTCGGGCTCTGTGCTGACTGCCAGCTCAGAGCCTGGAGCCTGTTTCAGAGTCTGTCACTCCCTCTCTCTCTCTGACCCTCCCCTGCTCACGCTGTCTCTCTCTCTCTTTCCTAGAAATAAATAAAACATTAAAAAAATTTTTTTTAATTCTTTTTTTTTTTTTTTTTTTAAGTAGGCCTCAAGCCCAGGGTGGAGCTCAATGTAGGGCTTAAACTCATGATCACTGAGATCAAGAATTGTTCACTTAACTGAATGAGCCATCCAGGTGCCCCAGTTTTGTTATTTTAGAGTTTAGAGTTTAAGGATAAACTATAGTGAAAAATAATGTGTTTTAAGGTACTATCCTCTGATTGGAAGTGTAAGTTCATTTGAGTTTTAGAAGCCTGGGTAAAGAGTAAAAATACAATAAGAGAGAGAAAAGGGGAGGAGGAAAGAAATAACCCTGATCACATCTTGGTGCATCAAATTTTTATATATTGAATTTTATGAATATTTTCTGCAACATAGCATGGGAATAATAGAGCAGCCTCAGTGATAAAGGTGTCCTAATAGAAGGACCTGAGCTATCACTCCAAGTTGTTTAGGACCTGTGTGTAGTTGGTTGGGTATAGCAAAGCTTTGGTGTACTTAGCAGGAATAGGTAAAGAAGTGTTGAGAGAATCCAGTTGTTTTTGAAGAAGGCTGAAACAGTAACAAGGGGGCCACAGAGAATGCGAGTACAGCAGAGACCATGGACTTGAATAGAAATACCAATATAGGACTTATAATGGCTGACCAATCAAGCTTTATCTCAGCAGAAACCAAAGGGAAGGCCTATGGCCTGGGGCAAGGAATATCTTAGTAGAGGCCAGAGATCCATACTATAGAATATGGAACAGAAATTTTCCTTTCTTCCCCCTGAGAATCCTGCATCAGTTCGCTGCTAATAACAGCACACTCCGCTCAAATTGGCTTAAAATAATGAAGGAACTTACTGGTTTACACAACATGAGGTCTCCATGTAGGGTGGGCTTCAGGGTGGTTTCTGGTCTCTTTTACCATGATGCCCCTGGTTCTGTTCTCTGTGCATTGACTTCAATCCCAGGATAGTATCTAGATGGCTACAGATGCTCTGGGCCTCCTTTTCATGTTGGCTAATGGCTAGAGAATGAGAGCAGCCACTGTTTGCGTTTCTTTCCTAATAAGGCTACTTTTCATAAGGAACCTCTGAAGAGGTTGTTTCTATATGACTTTTATATGTCTAAATTCTATATGCTCATCTTTGACACTGTCCTTGAACCAGTGGGTTGCCATAAGCTGATAGGGAATGTTATAGTGCTTCTCATGTTGTCTTGGATTAATCCATTCAGGACTGCTCCCCAGTGGGAAAAGGGTTATTTATATGAGACCCACAGTTGGTTCCACTACCCAGATAATATATTGGAAAAAGATGAGTAAGTAGAGAGAACTTTTTAAAAATGAGAAAGAGCCTAACAGGATATTTGTAACTAAAATGATGGAATATTGTCCACAAAGTGACTCACTTAAAGCAGTTGACCTTTATGTGCAAGTGTAATTTTTCATTTTTCCAAGCGCTCCAATTTACATCAGTGGGAATCCAAAATTCCTCTCCCCCCCCGCCGCACACACATTTGAGTTGTACTATACAAATTTTGACTTGGTTGCTCTAGTTTTATTTTTGTTCCTTTGTATGTGGTATTTTTTTTTTCTTTTCTCTGGGAACTTTTAGGGTCCTTTCTTTTTCCTTAGAATTCTAAAATTTCACAAGGCTGTATCTAGGTCTAAATATTTTATTCATTTAGCATGTGTTGTACTCAGTTGAGTGCCCTTTTGGTACTGCTTCATGTTTTTATATGAATTTTTATATCTTTTTCATCATCCAATTCCGTTTCATGGACTTATTTTTAGTTAGGTATTGAACCTTTTAAATTGATCCTCTACATTGTATATCCTTTTTCATAAGTCTCATATTCTCTTTGGTAATAAATTTTAGACATATTCTTCATCATAGACTTCTATATCATAGACTTTCTACTAAATTGGTTAGCAGTTATGTATTTTAATTTTCACAGAATTTTCTGTGTTTTCTTTTTGTTCCTTTTTCACAACTTCCTGATCTTGTTTGACAAATGCATTTTTTCTTACATTGCTTTAAGAAATCTATTAGGAATTTTTACTGTTTACTTTTTTTCCCCTTAATTATTCTGATTCTCTTGAGATCAATCATCTGTTTATTTTTGATTTACTGTTTCCAACCATTCCCATGTTAAAGATGCTAGTCATTTACTTAAATTGAAAGTTGAAGAACCAGACTGATTTTTCTAGGGACTTCTGGAATTCCTCTGCTCTCTGTCTCCTGATAGGACATCTGAGGAAGAGGAATGATTGATGAGGAATCTTATATTTCTGGGTGAATTAAGTCCACTGTTAGGTCCTACTTTGAATGATAGGGTAGTATGACAACTTTCAGGTTGTGGGCCCTACATATAAATCTGGGATAAAATGACAATTATAAAAGCCAGACCCCCCTCCTTAGGTTTAAAAAAAAAATTTATAGAGAAAATTATTTGCTGGGGCTCCTGGGTGGCTCAGTTGGTTAACTGTCCAACTTTGGCTTAGGTCATGGTCTCACAGTTCATGCGTCTGAGCCTTGCATCCAGCTCTGCTGACAGCTCAGAGCCTGGAACTGAGGCTGAGGTGTGGGGTTCAGTTCCATTGCCAGTGATATTAGATTCTTACCTGGGTTGTCCTTCATGTGGAAAGCTGGAATATTTTACTCTGCTTCTAATTTTTTTTAATCAAAGATCAAAAACTATCTGGGCAACTCTAAACCCATAATATAAATAAAAATCTTTATAAAAAGTAGAAAAATAGAGGCATCTGGGTGACTCAGTCGGTTGAATGTCTGACTTCAGCTCAGATCATGATCTCACAGCTCATATGTTCAAGGCCTTCATTGGGCTCTGTGCTGACACCTCAGAGCCTGGAGCCTGCTTCTGATTCTGTGTCTCCCTTTGTCTCTGCCCCTCCCCTGCTCATGCTCTGTCTGTCTCTCTCTCAAAAATAAATAAACATTGAAATTTTTTAATTAAAAAAGGTAGAAAAATAGACTGATTTAATACATATAAACAAAAACAAATGAATTAATAAGAAACACTGATATTTTGAATTCAAAAAATATGGAAAGATAAAGCAGTAGATGGGTAGTAAGACAAAGTTTCTAAAAGCATTACATTACATTAGAAGGCTTTTCAGTGGAGATGGCCCAGTTTCTTTGAGGTTTTCTTAAACTGTTCCCAGGGGGAACAGTGTGGGCCATTTATTTCTTCATATTTAGATCTAAATCTATGTATTTATTGATTTACCTATCTGACAAATAGAATAATGAGATTTTCTTGAAGTAATTGGGAGAATTGGACAACCTAGGGTGAAAAATTAAGAGTTAAAGAGGACAGTATAGCTCAACTTTCATTATATACAAACCATGTGCCAGATCTTGTTCTAAGAGTTTCCCATATATGAAATACACTAATATTCATAAAGTAAGATAGGTGCTGTTATTATCCCATTCACTAAGGAGTACACTGAGGCATAAAGCAATTAAAATAACTTTCTCAATTTCACACATTTAAGAATTTGTGGAATTAGGATCTAAACTTTGGAAGATTGGCTTGGGAGCCCACCCACTTATTTCTCACATTATATAGACTTTATGTAAATAATAAATATCTATATATGACATAGTCATAAATAGAATATATGCAACTAGATAACTTATCCCAGGTCTATACTTAATAGAATAGTTCAATGATTGAACGTGCCGGTGTTTTCACTAATACACTGCAAAAATCAGGTTAACAAATACATATGGCTTTGTCCACTTATAATTAAGTCCATATATACTTATGTCCATATGTACATAAGTATATGTATCTGAGGTAGCATACATTAAGTTGTGAATAATGATAGACAAGATGGGAAACCCACTAAACTTCTGTGTGTACCTTGTGTTCTTTGATGAAGAGGGGAAAAATAACTAAATGATTGGTCAGAGAATTTGCATAACAGGCCAGGAAAGTGACATAACTGTATTTTAAGAGTCCCTGGATATAGCAAGAGTAGAAGCAGAGTAACTTTAGAGTGACAGAAGAAGAGGAATTTTGAAAATTATTATTTTTAAGTTTAGGATTTTCAAATGTGCATTGCTCATAACATGGGCATTGCTAAGCACAGCTATGCTTGTTTTTATTTTAGTCCCTTTAACATGATTTAATGTGAATAAAATCAAAATTTGTCTAAATAAATATACATTGTCTAATTTTGAATTTTTAAAACAACTACAGAAAATTACAGTTGAAAATATTCATGTGCATATTTTCAAGAGAAATGTGAAGTCATTTAATGCTGCCTGTGGCAGTTTTGAAAGTATGAAGATAAATAAGGATTTAATTTTCTCACTTGAATATTTTCCTAATTTGATAAACATACTGAAAAAGTAGAAATGACAGCCATTTAAATGATCTTCCAGAGAAGCTTAAAGGGGGCCTCACAATCTCACTTTTTCTTAAAGGCAGTTCTGTGTGTGTGTACCCAGGCATACATACATCTTGTAATTAAAATTAAAGCTTCAGAATATTGTCTTAGATTCAGTCATTCTATAGCTGTGAAGAAAAGAATAAACCAACTCAGGGCCCCTGGGAATATTTAAGCAGGGGGCATAATTCATAGCCTCTGGGAGACAAAATCTATTTATGTAAAAGTGTAAGAATAGATGAGTCATGAGCATAAAAATATCACAGTGGAAAAAAATTCCAGACTCTAGAAGGGGCAGAAGATTGACCTAAAAGAATTGGGTGTACTCAAGTATCCCTCATGTTTCTAATAGACTTTTGTTGTTTGGCTTTGACTTAAAATCAGTGACAGGAAATAAAAAAGGTTTAAATAAAATACCACATCACCCACATGTGACTCACAGTGAATAGCAAATGGGAAAGACATTTGTCAGTGCTAAACAGTAACCTGATCCTTATTACGTAGGTAGTACATAGTTACCAATAGAGCATTTTTACAAAATTAAACTATTAAAATTAATTTTAATCATTATAACCAGTTCATAGTTGCCATAGGTATTCAAAAGCATTTATGTTATTATTTTGAGTGGTAGTGTGAAGAAACAATCTCCTACACAGAAAATGTATGTATGTATGTATGGATGGATGGATGGATGAATATGCACAATTGTTTTGGGAGACAACATATTAACACAATTTATCTTGTGCCATTTGTCTAGTAGGTAGTGTTTATGTGCAGCTGGACAGCTTATTCCTAGTCTATATAAATAGTGGAATCACAGGATAGGGTAGTCACATGCCGACTGAATTGCTCATGTGTTTTCATTTATGCACCACAAAAACCAAGTTGACTAAAAAACTTTTCATATAGTTACTTAGTGTGGTAATTGAGGCAGTATTAGGTTCAGGTTATATTTAAATTTGTCTAGAATTATTTTTCAACTTAAAGTTGCATAAAGTAGCACAGGAACCTAGTCGATTTATTCATACCTGAAGGGTAATTCTGACAATCTCATTTAAAAGCCTCACTCAGGAGACATTTTATTTAACTTTATTTATTTAATTTTTCACTTTTTATTAAATTTTCTATTTCTAAATTTTATCCATTCATCATGTTTTGAGAGCTTGGGGGGGTAAAAATTATTAGACACAGTTGCTACTCTTAGTATTCTTACAATCAAGTGAAATAGTAAAATAGTGAATTGTGCTCTTCAAACTGTTTTCACACACTGTATCTTGAGACAAGGTTTTCTTGTAAACTGGGAGAGTTATTTTTCTTGCTG
This sequence comes from Hyaena hyaena, assembly GCF_003009895.1. Classification (NCBI taxonomy): domain Eukaryota; kingdom Metazoa; phylum Chordata; class Mammalia; order Carnivora; family Hyaenidae; genus Hyaena; species Hyaena hyaena. Next base: position 316,014 of record NW_024082127.1, on the reverse strand, counting down.
AACTTTCTTAGTTCTTTTCCTGCCATTGAGCCATTGAAATTAATTATAAAATCTTGTGATTGTGAAATGTGCATTGGTGTCTTTTGGACATACATACAAAATCTGGTCGGCTCAAACAAATAAATAAGCAATAAACAAATAGGCAAATAAAAAGATTAGTTGAAAGGTAATTCAAGTGTTCACATAATCAAAGGGATTACTGGCAAGTGAAACTCTTGGAGGAGGGTCAGGCAGTTTGGAGGACGCAGTAGTAGGGGTCTAGTGGAGTGTCTCTCTTGACCTAGAGTCTGAAAACTATAGTCCACATGGCCATTACCAAACACCAAACACCATGGTGTTTTTTGTGCCAACTGCAAGCTAAGAAAGATTTGTTTTATTTAGTTATAAAATTTTGAATGGTTGAAAAAGATAAAAAAAAATTCTTTTGTGACACAGAAAAACTATATAAAATTTAAATTTCAGTGTCCATAAGTAAAGTATTAATGAAACATAGGCCCACTCATTTATTTATGTTTTATCTATGGCTGCTTTTGCTCTACAAAGACAGAATTGTAGTGATGGAGACCTTGTTGTATGCAAAGCTGAAACTACTTACTTTCTGGGCCTTTATAGGACAATTTTGCTGACCCCTGAACTAGAATAGCTGACTTAAAACTATGCTTTTATACCTATCAGTGGTCAAGAGTGTGATAAACTCAACTAAACTTGGATCAAGTTCCCATCCTCTGACCTGTGATTGATAGGGAAAATCTGTCGTAAGATGGCCGAGAGGAGTAATAGGAAACACCTGTCCCTGATTAATGAGGAATGCGGAAGTAACAGGCTATAAATTTTTCCTTCCGCTAATACAGTGGGCTCAGACCTCTGGAGAATGATCTCCTCTGAGTCCACTGGTGTAAAATAAACCTCCTGCCTTCCAAGATCTCTGCGTGCCACTTGATTCTTCTGCTGGTGATCCAGACCAGATTCCGTAACGTGATCACAGGTGGGGCACCAGTTTATAATTGAACTAGCCTTGCTTTTTTTTTTTTTTTTTTTTTGTATAAAGCAATGGAATCTGTTACAAATAGAAGGGAGGACCCACAAAGGAAGCCTCTGGGCAAACAAAAGGAATGAGCATTTCAACACAATAATCAAATTATCATGGCCATCTTTTCTATAATTGCTTCATTAATGCAGTTTTTATTTCAGTAAACCATAAGCATTTACTAAACATCTATTTTATATGTTCCTATCATTGACTTAAGCACCAGACAGACATATGAAACAGTTACTACTTTGAGGATCTCATAGTCCTAAGAGGAGGGCAGTTACTCAAAAGATGAAATGAAAAACTATTTTAGATATTGCAGAAGAAATATAAACCAGATGGAAGGGGAACAAAGAAAAAGAAAGAAACAACTGAATTTTCCTTAAAACTTTAGAACTGCTATAAAGAACAGGTGAATTTTGAGCTGCATCTTTAAGGATGATGTTCCAGTTATTTACTACTATAAAATAATCCTGAAACTTAGTGACTTAAAATAACAATCATTTATTTTATTTTTGTACACTGCTTGGTAGAAATACATCATGGTCGCTCTATTGTAGCAGTTTAAATAGTGACTAGAAGACCTCCTTTGAAGGTGACTCCCTTACTACCTGGCTTGTTGGTGCTGGCTGTTGACTGAGAGGTACTTGGGTCTTCTACAAATGAGCTTCTCCACAGGCTGCTTGGGATTATTCACAGCATGGTATATAGGTTCTAAGAGCTAAGTTCTCAAGAAAAACAGGTGAAGATATGTATCTTTTTTTTTTTTCTCAATTAGCCTTGGGTTTCATGTTGGCTGAGGCAATCATAAAGTCCCTCACTGAAGTTCAAGAGGAGACATAGACATAAACACTATTTCTAAAGAGAGACTACAAAAATAGCTTGGGGAAAAAACTGTGATGACATTGTAGGTCATACCAGGCCAAAGAAATTGGATTCTATCTTGGCTGGTTGTTTCATAGCACTTAATACTTGGAACATAATCCTTAAAGATGCAGTTCAAGATTCATGGAGTTCTAAAGGTAAATTCAATTGTTATTTCCTTTGTCTTTGTTCTTCTGACACTTTATGTCTCTTTTGAAGTACTTACCTTATAATATTTTATTTCTTCTGTTGAATAATTGTCTTCTTCATGTAACTATAACAGCAAACCTACAAAGTATTTAAAATTACAGGATTATTTCATCAGTCTTGTTTTATAAGAGATTAACCCCCCCTTTTTTTTCTTATATACTTGTAGTTAGGAATATAAACATGAATATAAAAATAACGATATTTTATAATATGAACTTTTACTAATACATTATACTTATACAACTCTACTCTAACTTCACTTTATTACTGTTTTTTCAAATTACCACAGGTTGAATGTATGGCAACCTGGAATTTTTCTGTGATCAAATGGAAATATGTCTTGTTTAAATCTATGAACCACAAATCCCAAACCTGAAATGTCAAGTTTCGCAAGTAAAGCATGTGGTTGTTTATCACCAGCTTTGGTCTAAGAATTTTCAGGTTTCACAAAGACCTCATGCTCCTTGTATATCCTCCTATTTAGCCAGATTAATTAATATATCCTTAGCACTTGATTGATCATAAGTTTGAAATCTGTGCTTCTTTTTTAAACCTGAAATTTTTTTAATTTAAAAAAATGTAAGATCTAAAAAAAAAATTAGATTTTTGCTAAGTTTTCTTATACCATACAGCTTGAAACTAAAATACGAATGCTCAAGTATTCCTAGGGCCAACTGTATTAGCATTTAATTGCTGTGTAACAAATTACCACAGATCTAGATGCTTTATTAGCTCATACTTTTTATAGGTCAGAAATCTAGAGACAGTGTCCTCAATGTTTTCCAAAGCTGAAATCAAGTGCTGTAATCTCACTGGGAGCTCAGAGTTCTCTTCCAAGATAATATGATCATGGTGGAATTCAGTTCCTTATGGTTGTAGGACTGAGTTTTCAGTTTCCTTTGTCTGTCAGCCAGGGATCACTTTCAGACCCTAGAGTCTGACTGTATTCCTTGTCATGACCCCTATCTGTTTCACAAGGAATGGAAAATCTCTCTTATGTCATATTCCTGTTACACTTTAAATTTCTTTCTTCAGAAAGAGCCCTGTCCCTTTTAAGGACTCACTTGATTAAGATGGGTCTATCCCTGATAGTCTCTCTTTCATAAAGCCAAATATGTACATAACATAACCTAATCATGACAGTGAGCTCTAACAAAGTCATAGTTCCTGGTAGGCAGAAATCTTGGGTTAAAGTGTGCAAAATGAGACACTTTTGAAGTGAAGGGTCACCATTACTTTATTAATGATTACACTGAGACAACAGGTAGAAACTAGGGATGTCTTGGGAAAAATATGGCCATATTTGCATTTAATCATTTCCATTGTTTATTTTTAGGCTTGTTTATTTATTTTTGAGAGAGAGATAGAGAAGGAGAGAGAGCTAGCAGGGGAAGGGCAGAGAGAGAGGGTGACAGAAGATCTGAAGTGAGTTCTGTGCTGAGAACCAAGAGCCCGACGCAGGGCTCAAACTCACAAACCATGAGATCATGACCTGAGCCAAAGTTGGACACTTAACTGACTGACCACTCAGGTGCCCCTCCTTTGTTTTTGTCTTTAATAAACTCTTAAAATCTACAAGCTTACTTTCTACTCTTTTTTTATTCTTTTATCTTCAAATTTTTACCTAATATTGGAAACATGCAAAAAAAGCACTTGTAACATATAAGTAATGAAGCACAAAAACTTGAAAACTATGAATCTAACATTTAACTTAAGGTTTTGAAAATATCAATATCATTGCATCTGCTTTGGGACTTCTCCCTTGTTCTACTGCCCTACCTTTCCTGTTTTTCCACCATTATCTCTAGCTTCTGCTAGATCTGGGTGATTATCACATTGGAACTGAGCTTCAGTTGTCTAAGAGAAGAGGTGTGTGGAGTTGCCGGATAGAAAAATCACCAAGTTTAGAATGGTTTTCCCCATGTTTATTGTGGTAGCTTAAAGTTAGCATGATGCAGACCCCTAAATCCTTCAAAGTAGAAAGACCACCACCATTTAGAGTCACCTACAAAGTCACCCCTTTGTAACTTAATGTGATTAGTGTATTTAGTTTGCTCTTCCTGGCCGTTTGCCACCTGGAGGTGAACCCTATTGACCAAGAATTTTCATCTCAAGGCTCTGCTGTCACTGATCAGGGTCCTCTAATTTTCCTCCAGGTTCTTTCCCCATCTGATCCTTCCACAGTCATACATCTTTTATGGCTTCTGCTGCTGTGAAATTATGTCCACTAGAGTCCTTCTTTTGACTGTTTTGAGTTATACATGCGGATATTTCCCATATTGCAAACTGATTTGCATCATGTTGTGTATAAGTCACCTACATGTCATCCCTAGTGACATCAGCAATGTGCTTTTCAAAAAATTTTCTCATATTTCTTTGGTTTTAGTCTCACTATGTTAGCAAGCTAATTTTAGGCCTGACTTTCACTGGCCATCTCTGTCTGCCCTCATCTCTAAAACCCAATAAAATAATAAAATACTTTGCATTGATAATACTGTGTTTTTATACTGCCAAAGATGAGTTCTATCCCTTGTACTTCCAAGGAGTCATTTTTGTTTTTATTTTTTAAATTTATTTATTTAGAGAGAGCACAAGGGGAGGGGGAATGCAGAGAGAAGGGACAGAATCCCAAGTAGGCCCTATACTATCAGCACAGAGTGCAACGCAGGGCTTGAACTCACAAACTGTGAAATCATGACCTGAACCAAGACCAAGAGTCAGATGTTTAACCGACTGTGACCTAAGCGCACTACCCCTTGCCAAGGAGTCATTTTTAAAGCCATAAAACCATTAATATCTAGTTTGTCAGGACCTGCCTAATTCCTAGAATTTTAGACTTCTATTTTTCAGGGCCAGTAGCAAGTGATTATAATGTGCAAGCTCAGTTCTACATCTGTCATAAGGGGTAATTCTAGCTTTGAAATGAAGAGGTGAAGTAGTTTTAGCTCAACTCTGTTAGAATGAGCATAAAGCTCTCCTGCTTGTCCCCCTCTGGCACTTGCACAGTTGTCATTATTGCCATTTTGCCTTGTTCTAGCTAACCAGATATTATCCAATACTCAAATCTCTGTCTAGATATGTGCCTTAATGGGATGGAGGCCTTGCCTAGCTTATATCATGCTCTTTTCTTATTCTTGACTTCATAGCCTGGGGATTTATAACTTGTTGGTACAATATCCACACACTAGCCTCTTTGATCCTGGCCTCTATATGCCAACTGCCCTGTAAATATTATATTTTTTCTGTACTTTTCAGAATGTGCAGCTCAACCTCTGCCTTCTGGTGCCTGACCACTGCCACTACACATCTAATTTAGCCTCTGGCTCTCTGTCTGGATCATGTCTGCTAGTGATTCCAGAAATGAAGCAGAATGAGAGCTGTATCAAATTATGTGCAATAAAATATTAAATGTTGTATGTCGATAAGGTGAGTCCACAAACATTGACTATATTTCTACCATGAAGCAGTCATCATGCTAGACAATAGTTTTCAGTGGATTCAGTCCATCAGTCTCTTGCCACGGTTTGCCTTCCTTTTAATAAAAGCCTCAATCTTGTCTGCACTTCTGTTCAATTTTCATAGTACAGTTTCTTTAATCAAGCTGTAATTGCTTTATCTTCGCTGATTGTTCCTAAAGAAAGCAAGCTTCTTATCTGAGATCTGATTAATAAGCTCACCATAATGATCACAATATGACTTAGACACTTAATCCTTATTTTATAATTAACTTCTTTTTCAGTTTTAAGTTCATGTATTCTCATATTTGAATTGTAACAAATTATTGGTACTTGGTGAAATGTTATTATCACCTGCTATTAATCTTGTATTTACTTTGGATTCACACGATATTAATGGCTTACATCAGGTAGTCCATGTTATATAGCTGCTCTCATCCCTTTGAAGCACAGCTTATTAAAGGTGCTCTTCATGGCCTTCATCCTCTTCCCAGAGTCTTTTAGATGTTCTTACTTTCACTCTTCTTTCTTTTGTGAGTTTCATCCTGTAGTTTTGCAAATGACAAAGGAGATAGATTCACAGACAAGATTTCTTTCCTTTTTCACCATACTTTGCTCCCTTCCTTCAGGCCTCATTTCTATCATCATGCTCTACTTCTTTATCTTTATTCTGTAATTCCTCCCCTCGATGGTCCTGATTATAGATGATAGCTGAGACTCACCAGACCCTTGGCAGAAGCAAGGGGAACACAGTCAGGTTGAGTTTTCGCTAACTCCCACAGGCCTGTCCCTCCAGATGTTCTCACTGCTCTCGCTGCCCCACTGGTGATGCCAGCCCACTCCTCCATGACACACTTCATGTGCTCTGCCTCCTCTGCCTCTGAGCGGCCTGTGGGAGTTACTGCCTCAGCTCTGTAACCTCTCAGTGTCATCATTCTCAGATTTTCACATGTGAATCCCAGCCTGGCTCCCTTGCAGCAGTCACTCACAAGTAGAAAACCATTTGAATATGCAGTCACCTCATGAACGGATATTATTCCTCAAGACATTTTGCTTACTGAGATGAAGAAATTGGACCACAGACAGATTAAAAGTCTTTGGAAGAGTCACAAGGCAGTTAAATGTTAGGAGTTGAGCTTGTGGCTTGATCTCTTGGCTTCTAAGAAATGAAGAACAAATTGGGTATTAAGAATATCTGTGTCCATATGGTCTAGTTTATTCTCAGCCAAAAACACTAATTTGTAAACATGCCAATCTCCTATTACCAGGTTGGACTTAAAACTGTCATTATGAATGTCATTTCAAATTTATTTAAAAAAATTTTTTTTAAGTTAATTAATTTTGAGAGAGAGAGAGAGAGAGAACACAAGCAGGGAAGGGACAGAGAGAAGGAGAGACAGAATTCTAAGCAAGCTCCACACCATCAGTGCAAAACCCAATGTGGACCTTGAACTCACAAACTGTGAGATCATGACCTGAGCCAAGATCAAGAGTTGGATGCTTAACTGACTGTGCCACCCAGGCAGTTTTAAATGAAAATATTTCAGGGTTTTTTGTTTTGTTTTGTTTTGTTTTTTGTTTTGTTTTTTTTATTACCAGAGCAAAAGATCTTAGAATTTGTTTTTATACATTTGCTGGTTTGGATGTGGACTTCGAGGGAACCTGAAGTTTAGTTTTACACTCCTTGTAAGAGTGTATTACTGGAGAGGGTCTATTGTTTCTTTTCATCTAAGAAAAGTAAATCTATACTATCAACTACAAATATCATTTTTAGTCATTATAAACTAATTAATGTTGCAAAGGTAACTTAACTGTTTATAAGCATATCTCTAAAGAGTTTTGATAACTATCTCTCAACCTGATTTGTAATTCTTGTAAAAATATAGCTGTGTAACTCCTCCAAAATATAAAATATCAGAAAATATTCCTGCTGGCTTCAGAGTGAAGATTTTTTTTTTTAAGTTTATTTATTTATCTTGAGAGGGAGAGAGAGGAAGGGAGACAGAGAATCCTAAACAGGGTCCACACTGTCAGCATGGACCCTGATGTGGGGTGGATCTCATGAACCATGAGATCATGACCTGACCTGAAATCAAGAGTTGGACGCTTAACTGACTGAGCCACCTAGGTGCCCCTCCACCCCCAGTGAAGATCTTCATTTCCAGAAATAGTCTCTATTCAGAATTAACCTTTTAGGCTACATCTACTCAAAACCAAAACAACAGTCTGAATAACCAAAGGTTGAGTCAAACTAAAAATAGATGATATGTTCCCCAACCAACTAAATGACTCAAATTCAGTCTATTCAAGCTATTTCTAAATGGTATGATTCATAATATGTCAAAATGCATGCAAAACAAGTTTTCAGTAAAGGTATATTTATTTTAAATGTTTTATACAGGATAGTACGTAAGGCAGCTAACAATGATATACAAGCCGTGTTCCAAATAAACAGCACTTACGAAAACCTTGTATGTTCCTGATATTTACCTAGTGCTCTGCATTGTGGAGATCATGGTGGTCCCTGAGGGTAATGGTTTTACTCATGAGGCATTTAATTCTTTGTTTGGGAAATAAGATGAAGATAATAGAGGAAGAATGTATAAATATAAAATTTATGTAAAAAATAAAATATTACTGTTTTAATTCAGCTCATAATATCTTAAAATATTCTTCAAGCGATCTTAAGGGTTTTAAAATTAATAATACAATCATATATGTGTCATAAGACTCATATAGTTCAATTATTTTGAATTTTCCATTTGTTTCATATAGGGACAAATTTCTCACCTTTTAGAAGGGCTTGGCTTCTTTCAATAAAGTTCTATTTAGTAACTGAGAAATGGTATTTGAATTTAGAAAAAAAGCCATATAACATGGACCCATGTGGCTGGAAAGATTAATGAATCTTCAAAGAATGACTTCACTAAAATGAGTAAATTCTATGACATTTTCAATGAATTTTTAATGTAAAGTTTACTCCTTAAAATTGCAAAATATGTAATGTTTTCTTTACCAAAAGTACAAATCCCTAAGGATTAAGGTCCTCTAATATAGTACAAAAATTTTTTTACAGGTATGAATACTCTTGGTTTTTTTTTTCTTGATATATTTGCATTGGAGACATTCTCTATGTTCTTGTAGTGTGAAAAACATTTCCTCTGAAGTTTCTCACAAAGCTTCACACCTTCTAGTGTGAAGCACTGTTTACCCTATAATTCATCTAGCTATTTGTTAACTTACAAAAGATCACTAAAAGTATAATTTGTAATTTAATAGACTTTAGAATAAATAGACACACATGTAGGATAAATTGCTAAGAGTTGAGGAGAAAGGAATAATAAAGGGAGATGCTAAAGAGGAGTAGGATGATATATAAAGAGAGACGGATTCAATAGAGAATTTCCCCATTCATGTATATATTTTTCAAAATCAAGTGAGATAATTTTTTTTCTTTTTTTCTTTTGGAAGTTTATTTATTTTGAGAGAGAGAGCAGGGGAAGGGCAGGGAGAGAGAGAATGCTAAAGCTCAACAGAAGCTCCATCTTGCGAACCACAAGATCATGACCTGAGCCCAAATCTGCAGTCAGATGCTTAACTGACTGAACCACCCAGACACCCTGAGAGCATTTTCTGTAAGATATTCTTCTGTAGCTGCTTATGTGATTCAAATTTAAGACTATTTTACTTTAATCCTACCCAATTAAATTTGTTACTGTATTTTTCTATCAGTTCTATCTCTAAAAATAATGTTAATAAATACAGTCATTAGTCCTTCACTTCACATATGTATGCAGATATGATATTAAAAACAGACAAAGCAGCAGTTTTATACCATTAGTCTGCTATTCACAACTAACCATTCAAACCTAATGTGACTGAAAAGTTTATAAGCTATTAGAGTTTGAAAGTTGAACTCTTAAAGATTAAAAGGATCACTAAAGGAGTATGTGAAAGTCATAGTTTACTAATTTGAAGAATAGTACTCAATAACTTGATGTTTATTTATAAAGCATATTTTTAATAAAATGATAAAGTAGAGAAGGGGAATTCATATAACTCCTCTCTTTCTAGTACTCGCTAGCCATTGAAAATTGAATATTACTTCTAAATCTCTTATGAGTGTTCAGGTTACTGGCTTAGCATTATACCAAGTTTTAAGTGATTACTTGCCATGCAGTCAAACTGATCCTTATGGACATTAATTTTGTGAATCACATTTTCCCTAGCCCAACTGGTCTTCTATTCCTTGTTCTCTTCTAGGCTTTATGATTTAGGTCAAATGACAACTCCTGAAGACTTTCCTAATTCCTGCAGTATATGCATATCTTTATTATAAAACTTAATGTATTTTACTGAATGTGCCTGCTTATGTAACTAAGTCTCTCCCATGTAAGATGGTAAGTTATTGAAGTGGTTATGGGGTGAGAGAATGAAAAAGAAAGCAGACTCCATGTAATTAATGTCTTAATCACCTTGTTTTCTTTAGGACCTAAGAAAGTGTGAGTGTTCTATAAATATGTTTTAAATAAGGAGAGATGGTTATTTCATGATCACCAACTGGTCTTTCTCCATTTTAAGGCCTGCCTTTTAATAGTCTAAATTGTGATAACTAGTATTTTATCTAATGCAGAAATATTCTTACTTTCATCTTTTGTCAAATTTACTCAAGTTTTGTTGGCGACATTGTGGTGATACTCTTCACAGGTCATTTATAGTCTAGTGTGAGGACCATTGAATTTATTTATTTTTTAAATTTTTTTAATGTTTATTTTTGGGGTTTTTTTTGTTTATTTTTCTAATAGTTTATTGTCAAATTAGTTTCCACATAACACTCAGTGCTCATCCCCACAAGTGCCCTCCTCCATGCCCATCCCCCCTCCCCCCCCATCCATCAGTCCTCAGCTTTTGTCATCATTCAAGAGTCTCTCATGGTTTGCTTCTCTCCCTTTCCCCCACCATTTCCCCCCTTCTTCGCCCCCTTGTTACTCCGTCAAGTTCCTCCTAATCCTCCTATACGTGCAAACATATGGTATTTGTCCTTCTCTGCCTGACTTATTTCGCTCAGCATAACACCCTCAAGGTCCATCCATGTTGCTACACATGGCCAGATTTCATTGTTTCTCATTGCCATGTAGTATTCCATGGTATAGATAAACCACATCTTCTTGATCCATTCGTCTGTTGATGGACACTTAAGCACCCTCCTACACTGTTGGTGGGAATGTAAACTGGTGCAGCCCCTCTGGAAAACAGTGTGGAGGTTCCTAAGGAAACTAACAATAGAACTCCCCTATGACCCAGCAATAGCACTGCTAGAAATTTACCCAAGGGATACAGAAATGCTGATGCACAGGAGCATATGTACCCCAATGTTCATAGCAGCACTCTCCACAATAGCTAAAACATGGAGGACCATTGAATTTAAAAATCACTTTCGTAGTCCAAAGATCTTTTCTAATATGTCAAATAATTCAATGAATGGGAGACTTTGATGATTAAGGAGATTTGCTAAAAGTATGAATTTTTCTACAACCTCCTAATTACTCCCCTTCTTTGAAAGAAAAAGTCTCTTCCTTAGAGTCTTAGAATGTGGAAGACAGCCCTTCATATAAGTGTTCATTCACTATAAGGTCTCTAATAATTTTGTCACTGTTTGGGAGCTTAAGTTCTTAAATCGGAGTAGTATTTGCATACCTTTTGTTTGTTTGTTTGTTTACATCTTCAACCTAGTAAGATTCTAAAAGTGATATCGAAAGTTGATATGAATGAGAAAAACTGAAAAAATTCTCTCCCCCCCCCCCACAGCATGAGAGTGTGAGGGTGGAGGATAGCATATTAGACTTTATTAGGGAGAGTATATGCCATATAGGCCCTGTGTTTTAGCTAAGGTTCCGCTTTGAGAGGGGTGTATTTAAATTCAATCCCCATGTCTGGAAATGTTGAGCATAATTGCAATCTGACACTGGATGAAGTAAATGTTTTTTTTAGAGTAAATGTTTTCTTGCCTAAAGAAAGCCCCTTTTATTTAAGGGGATCCAGGCATCTGCTGATGAAGAAGTCTAGATCCTCCTGTCTGGGAGTGATAGGCATTCTCCTTTTTTTTGTGCTTTTATTTGTCAGCAGGATCCTATGATTCTCAAGTTGGGAATGCAATCAGTCCCTGGAATTTTCACAATCCTAACACTCACTTGGTCATAGGTAAATTGATTACTGTAGCTCAGTTGCTCTGTGAACAAAGCACTCTGTCTGTTTTGATTTTCAGTCCTCACTCTTCATCTGTCATGCATCATATATCGTTTTTTTCTGCACCATTACCCACAGTGACAGACTAGACAAGACTGTGCCATTGACTGCAGACTTCATTGCAGCCCCTCCAGAATTGAAAACATATTGCTGATTATTATGTTTAAAGTTCCTAACCTGTATGCAATCTGTTTAGGGTAGGAAGATTTTGATGTTAGCTTTATGGTTTTGTGAACTATGACAAAACTTAAATCTCTCAGGCTACTTGCAAGGAAAACCAGATCTTGACCATGTAAAGCTGAGGAAAGGCAGGAGAAAAAGAAATATAAAGCAAAGAGCTGAAGGCAGACTCTTATCCTAGGAATCAACTCCCAGAAATTTCCAACAAGGATACAATTTAAAAATTAAACTTAGTTATTGTCCCATCCCATTTCAAAGGATTTGAGCCAGAGAGCAAATATCTCTTTTTTTTTCTGTTTTAGAAATAAAAGGTAGAAATATGAAATACAATATTTTTTAAACAACCATGCCAAAACGATTTGTTTAAATGTGTTTTCACCTTCAAAGTAGATGCTGTAGGGTGTTATAAGCTTAATCACACAATCTGTGCCTTTACATTGCTTTTTGGATTCTACTGCATACTTTGTAGGATAGCTCCAAGTGATGGCAATTATTAGTCTTTTATGGATTGTTTATATTTTTTGAAATGACGTAAGGTCCGTTGGTTACATATTTCATCAGTAGGGAGCATATATAAGCTGGATAATATACAGTTTTTATTTTAGACTATCACTTAAAAATAATACAACTGATTTTTGTGTGTATGTTACTGATAAAAATTGATTCTAAGATAACACCAGAAAAAAATTGGGGTGCCTGGGTGGCTCAGTCGGTTAAGCAGTGGACTTTGGCTTAAGTCATGATCTCACAGTTTGTGAGTTCGAGCCCCACTTCAGGCTCTGTGCTGATAGCTAAGAACCTGGAGCCTACTTCTGATTCTGTGTTTCCCTCTCTCTCTGACCCATCCCCGCTCTCTCTCTCTCTCTCTCTCTCTCAAAATAAATAAATAAATAAACATTAATTTTTTTAAAGTTTCAAGAATTAACTTGTATGTATGTTTTCTTGTGTTTTATATTTTACTTTCAAATAAGACTCTTGCCATGGATTCCAAATATATTGAAAGATAACCCACTAGCTATCTCATTACTTCTCCTTTCTTCTCCCTTTGTAACTAGCCACTCTTTTAGGGAATTTATAGCAGTTGAATGTGAAGAGTTTCCAGGTTTTCTTCTAATTCCATGCCTCAGTTTGTATGGAAGACAGACTACTTTTTCTCACAGTAGAACTACCAGCTTTACTTTGTCATATTCCAAGGGAAATTGTTCCCTCTTCCATTGATTGTAACTTCCAAATTATCATATTGTTCCAATTCTCTTATTATCAATGTTATCATCCTTTTCCACTTGTCAATCTTGCATTTTTCTTCTTTGCAGGTGCAAATGGCAATCTTAATATTTCTTCTTTGCTATTCACATTATCAAGTTATATCTGCTTCATATTCAACAAATCCATATGATTATTGCTCCATACTGATTCTTCTAATTTAGGTAAATTCATGTGCCACTTTACTTTGATAATTAATTTGCTTAGCAAGTCCATGTTCAGCTGCAGACTACATTGGTTGTGGTCAGACATTAGATCTCAATTACTATTAGTAGTTGTCTATTGTGATTGATAAAGTACCAAGCACTGTGGCACTATGATTCAATATGTACGACAGTTCTTAGGGACCATGATAATGATGTTCATATATATGACAAATAAAGCAATTATAATAGGACCCCTGCTAGCCCAATGATATTTTACTAGGGATTTTCAGTGAACAATCTGACAAACATCTTAGATGCAACCTCACGTTGGGGGACTCTGTTGACCTTTCCAGCAATCTGCTCTGTTCACCCACATCTATGGTTTGAAGGCATAAGCAGAAGGAAAGATGCTAAGAGGAGTCAATCCTAAACTGACTTCAGGGTCTTGCAGAAGCATATCACTGTTCATGTCAATATTCCTTTGTGAAATACACAGTGAACTTGTTGAATATATCCTCATAGATTGTGTGAAATGGATTTTAGACAGAGATGTCAGACATAGCTTTAAAATTATTGGTAGCAAAACGTGTCATACAATTGGTTCTGTTATTATGTATGCTTATGGTTTGTCTGTGTACTCAATTCAAAATGTTCAAATTGTAGAAGACAGTATGACTCCTTGCTGTAGTATGATATAGATCAACACTGAGAAAAAACAGTTACTTTCAAACTAAAAGGATGTTTACAAGAAAAACATAACATACTTTGTTGTCTTACTGACAAATACTATAATGAATTTAACTTACTGCTCTACACAACCCAAATTTTATATTTAATAACCCTCATCTCCCATGATAAATACTGGATGAACCATCCAAAATCAATTCCAGATTGATTATTTTCAGAACACTGCAAATTCTCTAAGGATGCTGTGTCTTTTTCTTCACATTACCTGGATTTCATATTATTAATGTCAATGCAAGAAGGGTTATAGATTCATTTAGAGCATGTAATGTGAAAGTTTTTAGGATGTTTCTAGCTTCAGGGTTGTTGTCTTCCTGCATAACCTGTGATATAATCTATGTAATTTATAAAATCATATAATAAAGTTTGTCTTGAGTTAATTATTTTCGACCTAAAAGTAACATAATTCAAATAACAATTCATGTAGTCCTTATTCTTTTCCTTGATCCCTTCTCAACATAAATACATACATTATTTTCAGAATTTCTGTGGGGTAGGGGGTACAAAAGTGATATCTGGGAGAAATTACTTTCTTCTGGTAAGATATAAACATGAAAACCAGGAATTTGGTTTTCTTTTTAATTTGTACTATTTCTACAATATGGTTGCATTTGTGAGATAACATCTCATCATCTGATGATGTTTAATTGAGTCTTCCCCAAAAGAGTACTGGACCCTAGAGAAATTCTAAGGGGCTCTATTGCTCACAGTGATCATTTCTTTTTCTGTATGTTCGTATTGAAGTTAGCACTTGGAAATAAAAGTTGAACCCTCCTTCCCCCATGAATAAATAAAGCTTGACACTGATGAATGCTTATAGTACTTTGTTCTAAACTGTGTCAAGGAACACTAGTTCAGTAAGTTAAATAGGAGTTTAATAGGGGAAGAATTTCATAACCAAATTTTATATTCTTTCTTTTTGACACAACTCCATAGATTTTATGACACATGATATATTACAAAAAACAAACCAATAACAAATACATACATTATTTTCAAAATTTGAAATAAGCAAATAGCTTATTTATTTGCTGTGGAGAAGGTTAAAAAGAACAGAAAATGTACCTGTTTTAAGATATTGCCTAATATTAGTTGTGTTATACATAATGCATTGAGGAAATTCTGCATTATGTATTTACTTCTTAGAAATTCACATTTGGGAGTTGTAGATTAATAGTTTTATCTACGAAATAGTGTTTGGGAATTACAATTCTAGAAAATAAAGTACAGACTTTTTCAAAGAACATATTTTACAATATCTTTTTTGTACTTCTATTATAATCTTGTCTTTTACATTTTCAACATAGTCTCTAGTCTTTAGTCACAACCAAATGCACAAGTTTCCTGAACAAGTCACTATTTTCCTTACCCTAGTGCCTTTTATTTATTGTTTAGTCTGCATGGAATGACATTTTATCCACTTCTTTTTGGTGAATTTTTATTCCTTCCTTAATATTTTATTCATTTTGAGATCCATATTTGTCACTATATAAATTGATACTACTTTTTGTTTAATTCTTACTGTGCAGATAATAGCTTATGTTCTAAATCTTACAATTTCTTCCATCTTCTGTATACAGATCTGATTGACTTCTCCTCTTTAGAATGTTTATAAAAGCAAAAGCAGCCATCTTATTTTCTTAAGTAATGGCAGAATCATTACTTATAATAAAAATAAAACTTGTGTGACAGAAATATTTTCATATTTAATGTAGGCATGGTCCATAATGCTCCTCAGTGATTGTGGATCAAGCATCAGCAACTAGAATATGGAATATTCTTATGTAGAACATAAGAAAAGGAAATTGATTCTACTGGTGAGTGAGTTAGTAAATAGATATGGTTCCTGACCTCAGGTTTTTTGTGTGTATATGGTGTATTTATGTTCCTAATTGTTGGCTGCCATAAAAAATGAATGTCGTTTAGTTTGAGTATGTTATATAATTCACCCCACCAATTGATTTACTCTTAAGGGAAGAAAGAATGGTGTAGTCTGTTATTTGCTGCAATAAAGACATCTATGAAAATCTGGAATGACCTGTCACTATCACAGTCTTGGTTGATATCAAACAGATAAGCAATGAGGAAAACATCAAAGACATTGCATGTGTTATTTGTTCAAGGAACAAAAGTTGAGACAAACAAAAAAAATCCCTATTTTTCATCTTTTACTGAGACTTTTTTTTATTATTATTGTCTCCAGAGCTGGAAATAATGACCATTTCCCTGGGTGAAGAAGCCTATTTACTAAAGGCTAGTGCAAGATAGATTTGCTAATCTGGATATTCTAAATGGCCAAGGTTAAACTTTTATACGCAAAGGTTACAGTAAGACTTAAAAAATAGGCCTTGAGGAGTGTTACAAAAACTACTTAAATCTCATCCTTTGGGAAGCATTTATTGCCCTGTATCTTTAGGTTTCCTTTTGCTTCCTCATCCACCCATATAGTTCTTTTTCCCTGTAACACTATACATTTATATCCTGGAATGTATTGTTTTTTCTCCTTCTAGATTGTGAATTCTTTCATAACAGAAGCTAACTATTCCTTATTCAATTTTGTGTCCCTTTTACATAGTAATCAGCACTGAGAAAGTCCTAAAAAAAGGTTCAGTGAATGAATGGAATATATATGTGGAGTAAGAGAAAAAGGATAGTATTGGAAGGTGGAATTAAATAATCTCTACAGCTTTTTACAGTTAGATAGATTCTTGAGTTCACTTGCCAGGACTATAATTGTGAACATATATTTAAGCCTATATACAAAACTTAGCTTTTTCATCTTTAGGGCAAAAAACATGTCTCCTTCATACTTTTTATGAAGATATAGATAAATGTCAGGTATATAAATATATATACTTAGGTTCAGTACCTGGCACTGTGCTATTTCAGCTGTGCTATTGTTATTATATTAACAAGAACTGGTACTTTGGTGAGAACTGATTGCAGAAGAACAGAAAATACCTTCTTTTTAAGTGTCATTTGGTTGTGAGACTTACCTCTACCCTCTGCTCCAAATCCACTAGCCTAGAGATGACAAACTTGCTCTAAGCTTATGTTTCTCACTTTAGGTATTTATTTATTTTTTGTTCTAGTCTTGGTGGAAGAGGCTCGCTGATGTAGTGATGGCCTAATTTGATGTAATTCGGAGGTGGTCCTTTGTAGTAGTGATCCAGTCTGATTCTGTTTACATATTATATGCTTAATTGTACATGATCATACTGAAATAAATGAATAATTCACTTCCCTCTAACTTTATTATCGACCAGTAATCTTATTACTGACTTCATATTTATTCTTTTCAAACTCAACTTCCCATCTCTTTGTTTAGCTTTAATAAAATTACTTTCAAAAAAAGATTTTCTGAGCACAGCTGCCAAGTTGCACAACAGTCAGGGACACAATTCATATTGTACTCTAGGTCATAGAATCTATGAGAATTGAAGATAGAATTGCACAATTCCATTCACATAGAATACAATTTGAATGGTATCCCCCAGACTTGGGCCTCTGGGCACTGATATCAAGTATCACTATGAGCTACAAAAACACAGTAGTCTGTCTATTATTAGTTTTCCTAATAGGGCTCCACTCTCCATTTGACAGTGGAATTGAGGGAAAATTTCTCTCATTTCTAATTTGATTGAATAACTAAAATGTATTTTCTATAATTAGAACATCATTTAGTGATTTCATGAGAACTTCATGTCAAACTTTTGTTCATATTTTAGATTTTAAAATAATACACAATTTTAATTTAAAAATAAGTTATATAACATTTACTCAAAAGGATAAAATATTGATTAGATTAAATGTGTTGTTTTACAGAAAAGGTAACTTATAATTTGCAATTCTAGTTCTAAGTAAAGAATATCAGAGACATATTTTGAAATTCACATTGCAGAGTTATTAAGGTTGCTATCACTTTTTTCTACATACCAATAAAATAGTTGTAGAATCATGTCAAGAGGTATTCTTTTATGTACATGACTTGCAACTCTGGCTAAGGATAAAAGATTGTAAATCTAATTTATTCTTCTTTATTTTTAATGTTTTTTATTTTTGAGAGAGAGAGCAAGAGGGGAGAGGGGTAAAGAGAGACAGTGCCAGAAGATCTGAAGTGGGCTGCACACTAACAGCAGAAAGCCCAAGGTGGGGCTCGAACTCACAAACAATGAGATCATGACTTGAGCTCAAGTCAGACACTCACCCAATTGAGCCACCCAGGAGCCCAAATGTAACTTATTCTTAAGAAATGCAATAGTAGATAAGGCCAGCTATTTCCCTAGAAAATGCCAATATAGGCTCAGTTCTACCACTACTTTCCCACCAAAGTCAGTATGACTAGAGGACAATAAATTCAAGTGTTTAGCTTTTTACAGAAGAATGCTTTTGGTAAAAGTTGTTTCCCTTGTTTTCCTATGGGGAAGAAGTAAGGGATGAGCTACTCTTTAACTGGCCTGTAATGAGGCCTCTTAGATCACTGAAAGATTAAAGAGATTCTCAAGAAGAGGAGATTAGCATTTTATCCCCCAAATGTCAGTGGCAGTCTTGCTGAGCTATAGAACCCATAGGACCAAAATGGTGCTGTGTTACTTAAAGGGAGTTGGAAAGAATGCTTTTTGGAGAGTATCCTGGGTGTCTAGAGATGTGGCATCCCTGCTGTGGGGAAAATGAGAAAGGAGCATAATATGTATCCCTTGAAATTTTGGGGTATTTTTGAAATGAGGTACTTGTTCTTGAATCAGGCCTAGAGATTTCTACAAGTCTAGAGAATCAGGATAGCAGTTGCCCACATTAGCCATTAGCAGTGTTGAAGGAAAAATAGCATTGGGACGCCTAAGAAGAAACCATCTCTACTACATCCAAGTTGTCTGTAATCTCAGAGGGTTCAGAAGAGAAATCTAGCATTTTTCAAGGCTACATGTGAAAGAGCACAAAAGTCAGTGATGTTACTATGTATCCAGGGAGTTGGTAGTGGGTGATGGCAGAAATAAAGAGACTTCATGGTCAGTGACAGAAGGCATGAAAGAAGAAAATTAGTTTTGGGGTGTGAATGTGTGTGTGGGGGGGTATGTGTGGGTGTGTGTTCTCTTTGGGACTGTCTATATGTAAGATCATGTCGTTTGTGATTAAAGGTGATTTATTTCTTTCTTTTCAATCTGAATGCTTTTCATTTATTTATTTTTTCTTGCCTGATTGTCCAGGCTAAAACTTTTAGCTAGTGTTAAATAGCCATAGTAAAAGTGAGCATCCTTGTCTTCTTCCTGGTCTTAGGGGGAAAACTTTCAGTTTTTCACCATTGAGTATGATATTAACTACGGCATTTTCACAGGTGGATTTTATCATGTTGATACAGTTCCCTTTTATTCTAGTTTTCAGAGTGTTTTCTTTTTTATATAATGAGAAGGTGTTAGATTTTTTCAAATGATTTTTACTGTCCATTGAAATTGTCATTTGGTTTCTTCTTCCTTTCTTCTGTTAATGTGGAGTATTACATTGATTAATTTTCTTATGTTGAGCCACTCTTATGTTCCTAGGGTAAATCTCATTTGGTCACAGTGCATGATACTTTTAATATTCTGTTGGACTCAGTTTGCTACTATTTTGTTGATAACTTTTACAACAATGTTTAGAAGGAATATTTGTAGTTTTCTTCTGGTATCTTTTTTTTCTTATTTTGTTATAGGGATAATACTGGCTTCCTAGGATGAATATGGAAGTGTTCCTTATATTTTTTGGAATAATTTGAGAAGGATTGATATTCTTTAAATGTTTGGTAGAATTCACCAGTGGAGCCTCTGATCATTGGCTTTGTGTGTGTGGTGAGAGGCGAGGGGGGATGATTTTGGTTACTGATTTTGTTTCTTGTTTTGAGTCTCTAACTTTGGTAGTAATATTTCCAATTTCATTTCCGATTTTAGTTGTTTGCATCTTCCCTTTTGTCCTTTGTGAGTCTAGCTAAAGGTTTGCCAATTTTGTTGGGCTTTTAATAAACAAAATCAGTTTTGTCAATCTTTGTTTTTCTGGTCTGTATTTCCTTATGTAAGCTGTTATCTTTATTCTTTTCTTCCTTATGCTATCTTTGAGACGTTTTAAAATTTTTTTCTAGTTTTTTAAGATGTATTGTTAGTGATTTGAAATCTTTCCTCTTATTTGATGTGTTTACTACTATAAATTTATTCTGAGTATTGCATTTGCTGCATTCACTAAGTTTTTCTATGTGTTTTAAAAATTTTTTCTCTAGGTATTTTAAATTATTCATGAGATTTCTTGACACAGTAGTTGTTTAAGAGTGTATTGTTTAAATTTTCAGATATTTGGGGATTTTCCAGTTTCCTCCTGTCATTCATTCTTAACTTTATTCCATTGTATCTGGAGAATATATTTTGCCTGATTTCAGTATTTAAAGCTTATTGATTTGTTTGTGGTCCAACATATGACTTGTCATGGAGAATAGTCCACATGCACTTGAAAGAATGTTCATTCTGCTATTGTTGGTTGGAATGTTCAGTATACATCTGTTGAGTCCATTTGGTTTATAGTGTTTTTCAAGTCTTTTATTTTTTGATTGATTTTCTATCTAAATGCTTTATCCATTATGAAAGTGAGGTTTGGAGTTTCTAGCTATTGTGTAACTATCTAGTTCTCTCTTAATTTCTTTCCGTTTCCTTCATTTATTTTGTGTCTCTGCTGTTTGTTGCATATATCGTTATAATTGTTTTTTTTTTTTTCTTGATGGTGAACTCTGTTTTATCAATATACATTGTTCTTCTTTGTCTCCTGCAGCAGATTTTGAATTAAATTAGAATTTGTTTGATATTGATGTAGCTACCCTGTTCTTTTGGTTATTACTTATGTGTAATATCTTTATCTGGCCTTTCATTTTCAGCCTATTTGTGTGAACTTTGTCCAGTCTTTGCAGATTCTGTGTGTGTGTGTGTGTGTGTGTGTGTGTGTGTGAGAGAGAGAGAGAGAGAGAGACAGAGACAGAGATGACAGAAAAAGACAGAGATTCCTTTTAATGCCTTACTGGCACTTCCTGCTTGCCCTGAGTCTAAAGAACCTTCAGAGCTGAAAGCTTAGGGTCTTCTCAGGTCATTTCTGAATTTGTGTTTTAGTTCACTTGGGCTACCATAACTAAAATATCATAGGCTGGGTGACTTAAACAAGAAACATTTGTTTCCCATAGTTCTTTAGGCTGGGAAGTCTCAGACCAAAGCACTAGCAGATTCAGTGTATAGTGAGGGCCCACCTCCTACTTCATAGAAGACTGTAAAGTACTTTACTGTGTCCATACATGGTGGAAAGAGGACTGGCAAGCTCTCTGAGGTCTCTTTTATAAGAGTACTAATCCCATTTCTAAGGGCCAAATTCTCTCTTATTTATTTATTTATTTATTTATTTATTTATTTATTTTACAGATAGTTTATTGTCAAGTTGGTTTCCATATAACACCCAGTGCTCATCCCCACAAGTGTCCTCCTCCATGCCCATCTCCCCCCTCCCCCCCAACACCCATGAGTCCTCAGTTTGTTCTCAGCATTCAAGAGTCTCTCATGGGAGACTCTAAGGGCCCAATTCTCGTGAACTAATGACTCACCTGTGCTCCCACCTCTTACTACCATGACATTGGGAGTTAAGATTTCAAAATAAAAATTTTGGGAGGATACAACATGGAGTCCATGATAGCATGCATTCTGCTTTGGGCATGTATGTGACTTTCTAAATTCCCTCATTATACATGGATGATTTTCAAAGCCTTAATTTCCCAAAAAAATCACTCTCCAGATTTTCTTTCAAAGGCATTCCATTCTCTGTTATTTCCTTCAACTATATTTATTTATTTATTTACTGTGGATTGTTCATATGTCTTACAATGTTTTTGAGGAATGCTTACTACTTTTCCAAACTGAATGATTTTGAGTTAGGTAAGACAACGTACCTTATTAGGTCATTCCTTCAGTTATTCCTTAATTAGGTTGTGGAAAACAAAGATAATTCTTTAAGAATAAGGTCTCCTCTACTCTCTCTGGAACCAGAAACCAGGAATGGGAGTGTTGTCTGCCATCTTCAAGACTGTTGCCAACCCAGAAAAAGTAATAGTTCAAGGTCAAATAAAAATGCCACAGGGTTGCCTGGGTAGCCCAGTCAGTTTAGCCTCAAACTCTTGATTTTGGCTCTGTTCATGATCTCACGGTTTATGAGTTCAAGCCCTGCATCAGGCTCCACACTGTCAGCACGGAGCCTGCTTGGGATTCTCTCTCTCCCTCTCTCTTTCTTCCGCCACTTGCGCTCTCTTTATCTCTCCCAAAATAAATAAAATAAGCCTTTAAAAAAGTGCCACAAAGAGTTCCTAGTGTTTGTTTTTCTTACAGTAAACTTTAGTATGTGATGATTCTATACATTAAACAATATTATTACAAATATCATCTTTATAAAAATATACTTAAGAAACTTATAATATTAGGATGCCTGGGTGGCTCAGTCTGTTAAGCATCTGACTCTTCTGTTGAATTAAGGGTATGATCTCATATTTGTGAGATCAAGCCCTGCGTTGTGCTCTGCACTGACATGGAGAGCCTGCTTGGGATTTTCTTTCCCTCTTTCTGCCCCTCCCCGACTCATGCTCTTTCTCTCTCAAAATAAAGGTAAAACATTTTAAGATCTTAAAAAAGAAACATAATATTTTAGTATTTTTAAAATATACAAATTCCACAGTTCTTTCATATAGCCATATATATTATAATTAAGTACTCCTTGTTGAAATAATATTTAATGTTTTTTCTTACTATCTTTAACAACTTGATTCCATGTCTAAAAATTTTGTTTATTCTTTTATCATTTTCAGGCATACTTTGCTTTTTGGTTGAGTCTATTTTTTAACACTGCTCACAAAATATTGTCTTTTTATTTTTAAATTATAGTATAACAGTATAATATAATATTTACCATTTTCATAATTTTTAAGCGTGCATTTAAGTGTGTATTTTAATGTGCATTTCCATACTGTTGTGCAATCACCACTACTATCCATCTCCAAAACATTTTTAATCTTACAAAACTAAACCTCTCTACCGATTAAGCAATAACTCCCAATTTTCCCCTTCTTCTAGCCTCTGTCAACCTTCATTCTATATTCTGTCTCTATGAAATTATCTCTCTGAATTGATGACTGGCTTATTTCACTTAAAATAATGTCTTTAAGGTTTATTAAGATTGTATCATGTGTCAGATGTCTTTCCTTTTTAAGGCTGAATAATATTCTTTTGCATATATACACCACATTTTGTTTATCTATTTTTCCATAGATGGACACTTGAGTTGCTTTTACATTTTAACTATTGTGAATAATTCCTAGCATGTTTATATTGCTTTTTCTTAGCCTTTTCTTGGTGGCTATAAACCTTTGACTATTCCCTAGAGTTCTAAGAGAGTTGGTTCTAACAGTTTTGTTTTATTTTTTTATTGTTTTTGTGAAAAGACAGCCCTTGGAGCTACCTATTCCATCATTTTCACTGATGTCACCTGTCATTCTCATTTGCTCAAAATTTTACAGTGGAGTTTTCCAGAGGCTATATGACATGTGATGATTTTGTCATTCTAATGCCATCACTTTGAGGCAAGTCATTCAGAGTGAAAGAAAAGGAATGGAGTATTTGAAATGTAGACATGGTAAACCCTTTAAAAATACTTGATTTTTTATAGCATTTTCAACTATTGATGTAAAACTTATTTACACATCTTATAGGTTAAGATATTATACTATATCGGTTGGAAAATCAGGCATAAGTGCTGAGAAAATAATAATAAACCTTGAACATTTGACTTTGCTAAATGTCTTCTGAATAATTGACAAAAGTAAAGGAAACGGTGTCATCACCACAGTTTAACAATATAATAACTCACTAGATCAATGATTTCTGCAAATATAAAAGCTGAATTAACATCTTGTCTGAAGGATTATACTTTTGTTCCTATAATGGAGATATCCATAGACATCACTGAAGTTGCTGTTTTGCTTTTATTTGTTGATTTTAACCCCAATTAGTCATGAAGGAGATCTTTTATGTGAATGTTTAGCAACAAACACTAGTGGTACTTAAATATTCAGTTTTTTTATATTTAACAATGGTTTATTCCACTTTCCCTCTAATTCCAAAGGATTTTGATTATTTCACTATGGACAAGGAGAAAGGAGTGAAAGAATTTCATTCAACATTCATGGTGAAAGAGAATATGTATGTGTTCAGATTGGCAGATGGACTAGTAACAAGGAATGGAAAGATAAAGGTAAGAATAATCTCTTTTTATCAAATTACTTAAAGAAACCGAAAGAAACACCCACTGTGGTATTACAAGAGTGCTGAAATATGCTAGTAAGAAAACAGACTTGATACAGACTTTGCCTTCTTTCCATTTCATGACTCAGTTTTGTAAAGATTTGACCAAACGTTATTTAAGAATTATAATATCTCTCAATTTCCTGTGTATGGCCTTCTAATTGGGAAATGTCAAATAATGTTTTATATATATATGTGTGTGTGTGTGTGTGTGTGTGTGTGTGTGTGTGTACATACATTTTTCCGTGAAGAGCAAACTAAAGAAAATAGACAAAGTGATCTTAGAAATAGCTTGAAATAGAAACGTGGCTCCATAATATTTTCTGTGGTTTGATGATTAAATTTTCATAAGATTGAATATTTTGAAATTTACCTTTTGTTTTATGCTACCCCATGTTTATTAATCAAATGTTTCTGCATTTCTTCTGAAATTTTTGTTTTGTATTAACTGGTCTTGTGGCTTTGGTATTGTAAAGACAGAAGTTGTAGGAGAGAGGGAATCTGGGCTTCTTGGATACATGTTAGAGCAATGGACAGATCACCTAATCAGAAAGTCAACAAGGAAACAATGGCTTTGAATGGCACACTGGACCAGATGGACTTCACAGATATATTTAGAACATTTCATTCTCAGAATACACATTCTTCTTGAGTGCACGTGGAACATTCTCCAGAATAGATAACATACAGAGACACAAACCAGTCCTCAACAAGTACAAAAAGATCAAGATCATACAATGCATATTTTCAGAGCACAACTCCACAAAACTTGAAATCAACCATAAGAAAAAATTTGGAAAGATAACAAATACTTGGAGACTAAAGAACATCCTACTAAAGAATGAATGAGATAACCAAGATGTTAAAGAGGAAATTAAAAAGTACAGAGAAGCCAACGAAAATGATAACACCACAGCCCAGTGTCTGGGACACCGCAAAGGCGGTCATAAAAGGAAAGTATATAGTAATCCAGGCTTTCTTAAAGAAGTAAGAAAGATCTCAGGTACACAACCTAAACTTATACCTCAAAAGCTGGAAAAAAAAACCAGCCAAACCAGCAGAAGACAAGATATAATAAAGATTATAGTGGAAACCAATGCTATGGAACCCCCCAAACAAACAAACAAACAACATCACAGTCCAGTAAAGCAGATCAATGAAACCAGGAGCTGGTTTTTGAAAGAATTAACAAAATTGATAAAACCCCTACCCAGTTTGATCAAAAAGAAAAGGGAAAGGACCCAAATAAATAAAATGAAGAATGAAAGAAGAGAGATCACAACCAGCACTGCAGAAATACAAACAATAATAAGAGAATATTATGGGCAATTTTACGCCAATAAATTGGGCAATCTGGACAAAATGGACAAATTCCTCGAAATATATGAAGTACCGAAACTGAAACAAGAAGAAATAGAAAATTTGAACAGACACGTAACCAGTAAAGAAATCGAATTAGTAATCAAAAATCTCCCAAAAAACAAGAATCCAAGGCCAGATGGCTTTCCAGGGGAATTCTACCAAACATTTAAGGAAGAGTTAACACCTATTCTTTTGAAGCTGTTCCAAGAAATATCAATGGAAAGAAAACTTCCAACCTCATTCTATGAAGCCAGCATTACCTTAATTCCAAAACTAGACAAAGATCCCACTAAAACGGAGCACTACAGACTAGTTTCCTTGATGAACATGTATGAAAAAATACTCAACAAGATACTAGCCAACTGGCTCCAACAATACATTAAAAGTATTATTTACCATAACCAAGTGGGGTTTGTACCTGGGATGAAGGGCTGCTTCAATATATGCAAAACAATTAATGTGATACATCACATCAATAAAAGAAAGGTCAAAAACCACATGACCTTCTCAATAGATGCAGAGGAAGCGTTTGAAAAAATACAGCATTCTTTCTTGATTAACAAAAACCCTCAAGAAAGGAGGGATAGAAGGATCATACCCCATGATCTTGAGAGACATATATGAAAGATCCACTGCTAATTTCATCCTCAATGGGGAAAAACCGAGAGCTTTCCCTCTAAGGTCAGGAACATGACAGGGATGTCCACTCTTGCCACTGTTATTGAACATAGTATTGCAAAACTGGCCTCAAAAATCAAACACAAAGGATTAAAAAAGCATCCAAATTAGCAAGGAGGAAGTCAAACTTTCATTCTTCCAAGATGGCATGATGCTCTCTGTGGAAAACCCAGAAGATTCTACCAAAAACTGCTAGAACTGATCCATGAACTCAGCGAAGTCACAGGATATAAAATCAATGCACACAAATCGGCTGCATTTCTATACACCAATAATGAAGGAACAGAAAGAGAAATCAAGGAATCAACCCCATTTACAATTGCACCAAAAATCATAAAATATCTAGGAATAAACCTAATCAAAGACGTGAAAAATCTACACACTGAAAACTATAGAAGGCTTATGAAAGAAATAGAAGAAGACAGAAAAAAATGGAAATATATTCCATGCTCATGGATTGGAAGAACAGATATTATTAAAATGTCAATACTACCCAAAGCAATCTACATAGTGAATACTATACCTATCAAAATAACACCAGCATTCTTCACAGAACTAGAAGAAACAATTCTAAAATATGTATGGAACCAGAAAAGCCCCCGAGTAGCCAAAGCAATCCTGAAAAAGAAAACCAAAGCTGGAGGCATCATAATCCTGGACTTCAAGATGTATTACAAAGCTATAATCATCAAGACAGTATGATACTGGCACAAAACAGACACTCAGATCAATGGAACAGAATAGAGAACCCAAAAATGAGCCCATAAATGTATGGCCAACTAATCTTTGACAAAGCAAGAAAGAATATCCAATGGAATAATGACAGTCTATCTCTTTAGCAAATGGTGCTGGAAAAACTTGACAGTGACATGAAGAAAAGGAACCTGGCCCACTTTCTTACACCATACACAAAAATCAACTTAAAATGGATGAAAGACCTAACTGTAAGACAGGAAGCCATCAAAATCCTAGAGGAGAAAGCAGGAAAAACCCTCTTTGACCTTGACTATAGAAACTTCTTGCTCAACACACCTCTGGAAGCAAGGGGAATAAAAGCAAAAATGAATATTGGAACTCATCAAGATAAAAAGCTTCTGCATAGTGAAGGAAACAATCAGTAGTACTAAAGAGCAACCAACAGAATGGGAGAAAATATTTGCAAATGACATATCAGATAAAGGATTAGTATCCAAAATCTATAAAAAACTTATGGAACTCAACATCTAAAAACCAAATAACCCAGCGAAGAAATAGGCAAAAGACATGAATAGACACTTGACCAAAGAAGATATCCAGATAGCTGACAGACCCATGAAAAAATGCTCAACATCACTCATCATCAGGAAAATACAAATTAAAACCACAATGAGATACCACCTTATATCAGTCAAAGTGGCTAAAATTAATAAATCAGACAACAACAGATGTTGGCAAGGATATGGAGTAAGAGGATTTCTTTGTCACTCCTCATGGGAATGCAAACTAGCACAGCCACTCTGGAAAGCAGCATGGAGTTTCCTCAAAAAATTAAAAATAGAACTACCCTATGGCCCAGAATTTGCACTATTAGGTATTTATCCAAGGGATACAGGTACACTGTTTCCAAGGGGCACATGTACCCCGATGTTTATAGCAGCACTATCAACAATAGCCAAAGTATGGAAAGAGCCAAATATCCATCAACAGATGAATATATATATGTATTTTCATACATATATGTGTGTATATATATATACATATACACATAGACACACAACATCTTCATACACACACACACACACACACACACACAATGGAGTATTACTCAGCAATTAGAAAGAATGGAATCTTGCCATTTGCAACTATGTAGATGAACTAGAGGGTACTATGCTAAGCAAAATTAGTCAGTCATACAAAAAGAAGTATCATATGACTTCACTCGTATGTGGAATGTAAGATACAAAACATAAACATAAGGGAAGAGAAACAAAAATAATATAAAAACAAGGAGGGGGACAAAACATAAGAGACTCTTAAATACAGAGAACATACTGAGGGTTCCTGGAGGGGTTGTAGGTGGGGGGATGGGCTAAATGGGTAAGGGATATTAAGGAGACATTTGTTGGGATGAACACTGAGTGTTAAACATAAGGGATGAATCACTGGAATCTACTCCTGAAATCACTATTGCAATATATGCTAACTTGGATGTAAATTAAAAAATAAATTAAAACAATTAAATGCCAGTTTCACTTAGGAATTCCCTTGATAAAGAAATAGAAATTATTGGGGCACTTGCGTGGCTCAGTTGGTTAAGTGTCCGACTTTAGCTCAGGTCAAGATCTCACAGTCCTTGAGTTCAAGCCCCATGTCAGGCTCTATGCTGATAGCTTGGAGTCTGGGGCTTGCTTCAGATTCTGTGTCTCCCTCTCTCTGCCCCTCCCCTGTTTGTGCTCACTGTCTCTGTCTCTCTCTGAAAAATAAAAGTTAAAAATAACTTAAAAGCGGGGCGCCTCAGTGGCTCAGTGGGTTAAGCGTCCAACCGGCTCAGGTCGTGTTCTCTGTTTGTGAGTTCGAGCCCCATGTTAGGCTCTGTGCTGATAGCTCAGAGCCTGGAGCCTGTTTCCGATTCTGTGTCTCCCTCTCTCTCTGCCCTTGCCCTGCTCATGCTCTGTCTCTCTCTCAAAAATAAGTAAGCATTAAAATTTTTTTTAAAAACTTAAAAGAGGTAGAAATTATTAATTTTATTAGTGTTTGACCCACTAGTTCACTTTTTATAATATTCTATGGGATGAAATGGAAAGTATGTACAAAGAACCTTTGCTGTATACCAAAGTGTAGTGATTACTTTGGGGAAAAGAATTTGTGAGATTTATATGAGGTGTGTGCTGAACCGGCACATTTTTCAAGGTACAAATATTTTACTGAAAGAATAATTAATAGACAATTATAGTTTTTGGAGTAGAGTTTTGGCAGATATTTTCTTAAAAATGAGCAAAATCAGCCTGCCACTAAAAAAAAAAATACTGACTGATGGCGTTTGCTATCAATGATAGAACGTCAGTTTTAATTTAAAAATGGAAATTTTGGAAAATTTGCTTACCAGTGTGAATTTGACAGCTTCCTAATGCTAAAAAATACTCTGGTAAGACTGATTGTGATATTAAGTAATATAATTTCTTCACAAACCAACATTTGGTTATTTGCATATCTCAGTGAAGTAGTATTTTATTATATTTTATTTTTTATTTTACTATTTTCTTTTCTTTAAGAGAGAGAGAGCACATGCACAGAAGCAGGGGGGGAACAGAGAGAGAGATAGAGCAAGAGAATCCCAAGCAGGCTCCTCACTATCAATGCAGAGCCCAACATGGGGCTCAAACTCAAGAACTGTGAAATCATGACCTGAGCCGAAATCAAGAGTCAGATGCTTAACCTACTGAGCCACCCAGGCGCTCCTGACCTAGTATTATTGGTACATGCTGCTATTAAATCATGCATAGACAAAAGATCCAATGAAAGGCACAATAGACCAGAGTGTGAAAAGTTTATGGATCTTGTTTTAGAGTCCACTAATTTTTAAACAACTAATTTTTTGTGGTAAAAATACATAGCATAAAAATTACCACCTCAATTATTAATTGTACAATTCAGGAGTCTTAAAGATATTTACATTGTTGTGGAATAGATCTCTGATGCTTTTTCATCTTGCAAAGCTGAAACCCTGTATTCATTAAGTAATAACTTTCCTCTTCTCTCTCCTCCTACATCCTGGTAACCACCATTCTATTTTCTGTTTCTATGAATTTAACTATATTAGATATCTCATAAAAGCAGAATCATAGAATATTTGTCTTTCTGTGACTGGCTTATTTCCCTTAGCATAATGTACTCAGGATTTATGCATGTTGTAGCATGTGATAGGACTTGCTTTTTGTGAATATGCCACATTTTATTTATCCATTGATCTGTTGACAAACATTATGGTTGCTTCCACCTCTTGGGTATTGTGAATGGTGTTATTATGAACATGAATGTGCAAATATCTCTTATAGACCCTGCTTTCAATTATTGCTCTAAGAATAGTCTAGGATTCTGATGGTAATAGAGCTTGAGTAAAATAGTAAGACCACTTCTAGGATCAAATACAAGGATATCTCAGTGTATCAGAGTAAATTCTTGAAAGTACAAGTCTTTGAAGGCTTTCAGGAGTGAAAAAAAAAAGACTTAGCTAAGATACTTGAGCAAGAGTAAATTCATCTTTGATTCAGAATTACTGAGGAGAGATATACTCTTGAAGGCCTGGAGCTCTAATTCCATCAGTATGCCTCCATTAATCTCAAATGTGGTCCTCTGAAACTTTTATTTGGTTGACAACTTCATAATTACAGAGGAAAAAAGAACTTCCTAATCTGCATCTTCACTGCTTTTGTACTAAGCCCTTGGTGCCATCATGCCTAAAATTTATCTTTTTATTCTCCCTGAACCCAGTTATAATTCATTTGCAGTAAAGATAAAACTCATTTATAAATTTCAGTTTCAAAATCATAAGGGAGGCATTATTTGAACAAATACTGCAGTTATGACAAAGAATTTACTTGAGCATAAGGACAATTAGCCAAAAAGACTATTATAAGTTTTACATCATTTAAAGCATGGGAAAAAAAGAGAAAGCTTAATAAAGAAAGTTGTATGTAATGTATAAATCTGTTATCAATGCAGATGACTCCTAATCTCCACTCTGAAGAGAATGTGAACAACAGGAGTGTATCCAAAGATTCTTTCATATATCAGTGACAAGAATGCTTATGGAACAGGAGAAGGGAGTGAAACTATGGTATTCTTTAGCCAAGATTCCTCTCAGTTAAAAAAAAAAAATCCCTAGAATCAATTCCAGAAAGTTTTAAAATCTGTTTGAAAATAGTTTGTGACACAGTTTGATTATATTTGCTTGTGTTAGAAGTCATCCTACAGTGTAGTAGTAAATCTTATTAAGTAGTGTTTTTAGTTCTTATTACAACAAAGCCAATATTTTTCTTCATCAAGCTACATCTCCAAGAACAGCTGTAGAAACCATAACAAGTTAAGAAAAATTTGCATTTAATAACTAGAAATCTTATCATAAATATTATAAAACTCCATATTAATAAATTATATAATAATATAAAAGTAAAGAGATCGGTAGTATATATATTAACTTAAAAATAAAATGTGATTTTTACATATGGTTTGGCACCCTAATAATTATTTATGGCACATATATCAACACAATTATTGAAAGTAATGAATTACTCAAACTTGAAAAATGTATTTTCTATTAATGTCATTTATGTAAAATAGATAGGGTTATTTATTAATAGCTATTAATAGCTATTCACTTTAGTTAAAATACTTGAAAAAGTCTGTCATATTTTTGAGAAAGGGTATGTAGATTATATGATTTCTGCTTGAAATGACATTTGAATATTTCAAGTATTCAAAGGCTATGTAAGTAACTTTTGTAACTATTTTTATTTCATTCTTACACTGGTCTATGAACCATTGCAAAGGTTTTGAAGAGTAATATAGTCACTGACCTAACATGGAATTCTTACTTATGAAAAATATTCCGTTCAATTTTGGGTTTCTATTTCAATTCAGGTACAAGTTCTGTTGTTATTTTTATTACCTACTGAATATATATCTGTTTATTTCAAACAACTATTAGAAGGTAATGACTCCTAACTATAGTCTTCTGCTAAAGTCTAAACATTGGCCTATGACACATCTTCCCAAGTATTCAACTGAGGGGATGCTATGTTTTAAATTTTGGGGTCTTTATGGTTAATTATGTTACAGTAGTAAAGAGATGGACTTTAAAAAAAAAAAAAAACAGAAGGGGGGCGCCTCGGTGGCTCAGTCATTTGGGCATCCGACTCAGGTCATCATCACACTGCTCCTGAGTTCGAGCCCTGCGAGGGGCTCTGTGCTGAGAGCTCGGAACCTGGAGCTTGCTTTAGGTTCTGTCTCCATCTCTCTGCCCCTCCTCTGCTCGTGCCCTGTCTCTGTCTCTCTCTCTCAAACATAAAAAATAAAACATAAAAAAAGAGAAGAATGTTCTTTATATAAATTCTCTCCTTTTTACCAAGCTGAGGAAGAACAAAAGGTGAAAGGGAAGAATTGGGAATGACAGAGGAATAATTTTCATCTACCCAGAAGTGAAAATGTGGAATGAATGTCACCAAAACAACTTTTGAAATGACATTCTCCTTTATTTTCTCTCAAACTTAAGCACTCTTTAGATATTATAGATTTTGTGGGCAGGGTTAAGAGTTAAAGACTTTTCTAAATATTATTATATATGCTTCAAGGAATATATTTGTACTGTTTGAATGAGGAATGATTAAATTAAATCAACCATTCAGCCTCATTTGAGGTTAAAGATTTTTGTATTTATTTGTGTTGTATAGCATTTTATTTTGTGATACGTGTATATATTCACTCTGTTCAAATTAAAACATTATAGGTGTTCTTAACTTAGAGCTCAACATAAACAAGTTAAGACTCTTAAGAATGAATGACTGTATTTTGCTATAATTAAGGGATATAATGGAAAAAAATAAGTGGATGGTCAGTGCTCTGGTTGATCTGTGGCCAGCCAGGTTCTGACTTCATTGACACGTTTCATGGAAAGGGCGTTTTAATGAAGGATGGAATTGTAGATAATTTATTCCATGCTGTGAGGTTAACCACAAGCCTCCAAGAAATCACAAAACTTATTTTTCCTGCAGATGTGCTGGAAGTAAAAGCAGGGATTGAAATTCTGAAAGTACTATAGTTTTTTCTGACTTGATTTTATTGTGAAGGATACCCTCGTTAAGTGGCCAGATTAAATATAAATGTATACATTAAATATATGCAGATATATCTCTAGTATTTTGAGGACACTTCTTTTTATTGGTATTCTGTCACTACAATTGAAACACTTTCAAAGCAGTAAAATGCTGCAAATGTAAATATGCCCTGCATTGTGCTGCCTCCTTACATAATGTTTTCACAAGGAAGTCATCTCCAATGTTACTATTTCTATTTGTACTCCAGCACTCTGACTCTCACCTCTTAGCTCAGCAATGTAGCACCATAATTATCACATTAATGAGGCAAGAAAATAGTTTTTGAAACTTTGAATGTTCTCCCTCTCTCCTCCTATTTTCTGTAACACCTGGGCAGTCTGCTATTTAAAATTGGGTCACAATAATGGTGATATGGATAGCAGCTTGGCAATTCTGGGCCTGGGCCTGAGTAAAGAGATATTTTGGAATTAGTCACACACACACACACACACACACACACACACACACACAGATTAAAAAATCCATTCTGGGTTTGAGTATCAAAAATTTAGCCCCTGGGGGAAACTGAAGAATACAAAATGGATTCAGGAATAACAAGGAATAACAGGAATAACAATGGATGTTGAGGCAGAAAAATTCTTTCAATTATTGTTTGGATGAATTCTTTAGGAGTGGGGAGGGAGATGGGGAATGAGAAGGAAAGCAAAATGCAGAGCATTTATTTCTACCTGCCCTCTCCTTTTCTCTCTACCTCCCTCTCCCTCTTTCCCCAATCCCTGCTGCTCCAGGATGACTCAAGTTTCCAGTCCTCAAAGACTATGTGGTAAGGGTGACTAAGTATCATCCTCAAGGTCTCTTGGCCAAGAAATTCAGGGCATTGGTGCTATACTTCATGCTAATGTGGTTAGTTGATAAATGACATCTTAACACTGGATCATCTCTCAAGAACTTGGATACAAACCTGAGGAACTGGGAGAGAGTTGCCTAAGTGAATGATATTAATTTCTGACAGCCTGATAGAATGTAAGCTCAAGAAATTGGGTTGAATTATAGAAATATTTTAAATAAATGTTTTTTCTTTTATAAACAAGTTTGTGGCCTGAAATAGTGGTAACTGAATAACTCTTTGATTAGAACTAAGGATTTAAATGAGATATTCAACTGAAAAATTTAATATAGAGGTTGGGTGGCAAAGGGAAGGTAAAAGAGACTTGGATATATTTATAGGTAAATTGGGAATAGGTGCTGGGACATATAATGACATGTCCACATCAGAGAATAAATCTGTTTTCTGTGAATCATCACTTTATGTAAGAGGTTTAAGAAAATGTATTTTTAATATGATATTCTTATTCTTTCTGAACAAGAAAATACATTTATACCCATATACCCACTGTAGGTTATATGGAAACATTGTTCGCCTTCTTTGCTGCACCTGTATTTTGTCATATTTCAAGTATCTTGTATTCAACTGTTGTGAATGCTAAAAACAAATGTGTCTTTACTGCTTCACAGCAATCATAGTATATTTACCTTAGACCTTTTCTTTCCTGAATGCTTTTTTTCATAACTTCTTAACACCTCCTGATTTATTTTCAGCTTCACAAAAATACAAAAGGAAATCAAAGAGCTTTTATAATTTGTTACCACATTAGTCTCCGATCATCTATAATCATGTACTCTGCCTTTTTGCCTGTTACCATGGATGTATTGTCCATATCCAAGCCAATATTTGTAGTTTGCATTACATAATTTTCCTGTTGCTTACTGAAAAACCACATTTTACCAAGTCTTCCCTCTTTTGCTTCATCATTTCCTTCTCATTATTGGATTATTGCTATCAGCCTACAAAAAAAAAAAAAAAAAAAAAAAATCCAATGTCCCTAAAATACTGTAATACCTTCCAATTAAAAAATTACAAAGCAACCAAAACATTCTTTGATCCAGTCTCCCCATTTCCCTTTAGCTNACCATGGATGTATTGTCCATATCCAAGCCAATATTTGTAGTTTGCATTACATAATTTTCCTGTTGCTTACTGAAAAACCACATTTTACCAAGTCTTGACCCTCCTGCTTCATCATTTCCTTCTCATTATTGAAATAAAAAAAAAAAAAAAAAAAAAAAAAAAAAAAAAAAAGACCTCCAATGTCCCTAAAATACTGTAATACCTTCCAATTAAAAAATTACAAAGCAACCAAAACATTCTTTGATCCAGTCTCCCCATTTCCCTTTAGCTATTGCCTAATTTCCATGTTCTGTTCTATTTTATTTTATTATTTTATTTTTAATATTTTAATTTCAGTGTACTTAATGTAGAGAGCTATACATCAGTTTCAGGTGTACAATACTGTGACTCATCAATTCTACCCATTACTCAGTGCTCATCGTGACAAGGCTTTTCTTATTCCCCTTCATCTATTTCATCCATTTGCCCCACCCACCTTTTTTCCTGGTAACCATCAGTTCTCTATTGTTAAGAATCTGTGTTTTAGGTTTTTCTTTGTTCAATTGCTTTGTTTCTTAAATTCTACATATGAGTGAAATCATATGGTATTTGTCTTTCTCTGACTGACTTATTTACTTAGCATTATATTCTCTAAGCCCATCCATGTTATTGCAAATGGCAAGATTTCATTATTTTTTATGGCTGAATAGTATTCCATTGTGTATATACATAAACATGTCTTCCTTATCCATTTGACAGTTCATGGACACTTGGGCTGCTTCCCTATCTTGGCTACTATAAATAATGCTGCTATAAACTAGGGTGAATGTTTCTCTTTGATCAGTGTTTTTGTATTCTTTGGATAAATACCCAGTAGTGCGATTAGTGGATCATAGGGTAGTTCTATTTTTAACTTCTTGAGGAACCTCCGTACTGTTTTCCAGAGTAGCTGCACCAGTTTGCATTCCCATCAACAGTGTAACAAGATTCCTTTTTTTTCAACATCCTTGCCAACACCTTTTGTTTTTTGTGTTATTGATTTTAGCTATTCTGACAAGTGTGAGGTGGTATCACACTGTAATTTTGATTCACATTTCCCGGATAAGTGATATAGAATATCTTTTCATGTGTTTGTTGGCCATCTGTGTGTTTTATTTGGAGAAATGTCTGTACATATTTTAATTGGATTATTTGGAGTGTTGAGTTTTTTAAGTTCTTTATATATTTTGTGTACTAACCCTTTAATGGATATTTCATTTGCAAATATCTTCAACAATTCCATAGGTTGCCTTTTAGTTTTATTGGTTGTTTCCTTCGTTGTGCAGAAGCTTTTTTATTTTGATGATGTCCCAATAGTTTATTTTTGCTTTTGTTTTCCTTGCCTAAGGATTCATCTAGAAAAATTGCTGTGGCCAATATCAGGAAAATTACTACCTGTGCTCTCTTCTAGGATTTTTATGGTTTCAGGTTTCACATTAGGTCTTTAATCCATTTCAAATTTATTTCTGTGTGTGGTGTAAAAAGGTAATCTGATTTCTTTCTTTGCATATTGCTGTCCAGCTTATCCAACACCATTTCTTGAAGAGACTGTCTTTTTCCCATTGGATAGTCTTTCCTGCTTTGTTGAAGATTAATTGACCCTATAATTGTAAGTTGATTTCTGGATTTTCTATTCTATTCCATTGATTGATATGTCTGTTTTTGTGCCAGTACCACACTGTTTTGATTACTTCAGTTTTTTAATGTAACTTGAAGTCCAAAATTATGATGCTTCCAGTTTTGCTTTTCTTTTTCAAGAATCTTTGGCTATTCAAGATCTTTTGTAGTTGCATACAAATTTTAGGATTACTCTTTTAGTTCTGTGAAAAATGCTATTGGTATTTGATAGGAATTGCTTGAATGTGTAGATTGCTTTGGGTAGTATAGACGTTTTAACAATATTTGTTCTTCCAATCCATGAACGCGCAATGTCTTTCTACATCTTTTTGTCTTCCGTTTCTTTGATAAGTGTTTTAGAGTTTTCAGAGTACAGGTCGTTCATCTCTTTGGGCAGATTTATCCCTAAGTATCTTATTATTTTTAATTCAATTGTAAATGGGAACGTTTTCTTAATTTCACTTTCTGCTTTTTCATTAGTAGTGTCTAGGAATGCTACAGATTTCTTTACATCTCTTTTCTGTCCTGGGATTTTAATGAAATTGTTTATAAGTTCTAGAAATTTTTTGGTGGAGTCTTTCACATTTTATAAATTTTTTTTAATGTTTATTCTTGAGAGAGAGAAAGAAAGAGAAAGGGACAAAGCATGAGTTGGGGGGTGGCAGAGTAAGAGAGGGACACAGAATCTCAAGCAGACTCCAGGCTCTGAGCTGTCAGTACAGAGCCCAATACGGGCCTCAAATTCATGAGCTGTGAAATCATGACCTGAGTGGAAGTTGGATATTTAACCAAGTGGGCCACCCTGGTGCTCCCACATTTTCTACATATAGTATATGTCATCTGAAAATAGGGAGAGTTTCTTTCTTATAATTTAGATCCCTCTTATTTCTTCTTGTTGTCAGAGTGCTGTGGCTAGGACTTCTAAGACTATGTTGAATAAAAGTAGTGAGAATAAAAATTCTTGTTTTCTTCTTGATGTTAGGAGAAAGGCTTTCAGTGTTTCCCCATTGAGGATGATGTTAACTGTGAGTTTTCATATATGGTCTTTCTTATGTTGAGGTATCTTCCATCTAAACATACTTTGTTGAGGGTTTTTTAAAATCATGAATGGATGTTGGACTTTGCCATATGCTTTTTCTGATCTATTGAAATGATTATATGGTTTTTGTCCTTTCTCTTATCAATGTGATGCATCACATTGATTGACTTTGTGAATATTAAACCACTATTGCAAGCCAGGGTTAAATCCTACTTAATCATGTTGAATGATATTTTTAAAGTATTTTTGCACTTAGTTTGCTACTATTTTATTAAAGATTTTGCATTTATGTTCATCTGAGATATTGGCCTGTAGTTCTCTTTGTTTGTGGTTTCTTACCTCTATACTATCGTTTTTGGTCTCTCTTTTACCTTTCATAATATTTCTTACACATCTTGTTTAGTGGTATTATTTATCTGGGAAACACTTTATCTCTCCTTCTCTTCTGAATGATAGCTTTGCCAGATGGAGTATTTTGGCTATAAGTTCCTCCCATTCAGCAATTTGAATATATCACGGCACTCCTTTCTGGCTTGGAAAGTTTCTGCTAAAAAATATGCTAATAGCCTTATGCAATTTCCTTTGTATGTAACTGTCTTCTTTCATCTTGCTGCTTTTAATATTTTTCTTTACCATTATATTTTGCCATTTTAATTAAAATATATTTTGGTGTGGATCTACTTTTGTAGATTTTGTTGGGGTTCTCTATGCCTCCTGGATCTGGATATATTTTTCCTTCCCCACATTAGGGAAGTTTTCAGCTAGTATTTCTTCAAATAACTTATCTGTCCCCCTTTTTCTCTTCCTTTCTTACTCCTATAATGTGAATGTTATTATGTTTGATGAAGTCACTGAGTTCCCTAAGTCTATTCTCATTTTACATAATTCTTTTTTTTTTCTCCTTTGTTCAGCTTGATTACCTTCCATTAGTTTGTCTTCTAGGTAATTAATTCCTTCCTCTGCTTCTTCTAGCTTGCTGTTCATTGCATTAAGCATGTTTCTCATTTTATTTACTGAGCTCTTTATTTCTGCTATGTCATTCCTTATCTGTGTATGAATGATCTCACTGATGTCCTCAACTCTTTTCTGAAGCCCAGTGGGTTTCCTTATGATAATTTCTTTAGATTCTCCATCAGGTATATTATTTGTATCTGTTTCACTGAGATCTCAAGGCCATGGCCTTGTCCTATTCTTTCATTTTGGGCAAATTCTTCTGTCTTCTCATTTTTTCTAAGTCTCTGTGCCTATTTTTTTTGTGTTTGGAGAGTCAGCTACATCTCCTATTCTTGAGGGAAATGGCTTTATGAAGAAGAGGTCCTATAGTGCCCTGCAATATAGTGTTCCCTTTTCCTCAAGGCCTTGTGCTTCCAGGAATGTTTCCAATGTGTATTGCATGTACTCTGCTGTTGTGTCCTAGATGCTTTATCCTTTAGGCCAGTCATCTCCAGAGGCTCTCTTTGGCTGTTGTGGGCAGTGTTTTGTCTGTGATGAGTTTTAACTAGTTATTCTCTGGTCTGCCTGGAGACTGACATGAGACCGGCACTGCTATCACTGGAACCAATGCCTTGCAAAACTCCCAAGTTAGGAGACATGCTTTTGGTGGCAGTTTGGGCCCTTCTTCTGGAGGAGAAGGCACAGTGCTTGTACTGAGGGAAGTGTGACTGGAAAGGGCAGTTTTTCTAGAGTGGAGTAGGAGATGAGGATTGGTGTAAGCAAGTTAGGTGGCAAGTATCAGTGCTGTAATGTTTCCTGCAGGTGGCCCTGTGCTTATGTTGAGGGGTGTGGGAGGAAAATGGTGTCTGCCAGTTCCTTTGTTCCTGGAGAGTTCTCTCTGTGAACACTGCTTCTCTGGGACATGTCTCAAGATGAACTCCTAATCTCCCTAATGTGTGCCCTTGGTGATCTTCAGAGCACTGTTTCCAGGCTGATTGTCTATAGACTGCTCTGTCTTCTCTCCAAGAGCAGCCCCACTGTTCTTGGAGCTATGTCAGAGCCAACCCCACTAGCCTTTAACTCAAGGGTTTAAGCCCACTGGTTGCTAGAACTCACAAAATTCAGACCCTCTCACTCTCAAAGCCAACAAATAGGGATTTTTTTCCCCCATGTGCTCCCCTGTGTACTAGTTTGTCTCGCATCCTTCTCCCTGACCACGGCTCCCTCCACACTGCAGTAGCCATGATTTGTTTCTCCGTCTGCATCTCCAGACTTTCTACCTTCTTCCATGTGTTCTCTTTTCTACCATTAGTTGTGGAGTTTGTTTTACCAGTCTTCAGATCAATTTCTAAGCTATTTAGGATGATTTATAGCTATCTAGTTATATTCGTGGGACAAGGTGAGCCTAGGATCCTCCTACTCCTCTGCCATCTTCTTCAACCTCTTCCCATTGGTCAATTCTTAATCGTCTTTCCTTTCACTTTTCTGCAGCATTGGACACAGGTGAGCTCCTTTTTTTCAAAGTCTATTTTCATTTGCCTTCCATTTTCTCTCCTAGTTAATGGTTAAGTAACTGGTTAATGCTTTTTAATTTTTTTTTCCTTCAACATTTTATTTCTTTATTTTTTATTTTTAAATAGTTTATTGTCAAGTTGATTTACATATAACACCCAATGCTCATCTCAGCAAGTGCCTCCTCCATGCTTATCACCCCCCTTCCCTTCAGCCCTCAGTTTGTTCTCAGCATTCAAGAGTCTCTCATGGTTTGCCTCTCCCCAACTATTTTTCCTCTTCTTCTCCCTCATGGTCCTCTGTTAGCCTCCTCCTAATCCACCTATATGTGCAAACATATGATGTCTGTCCTTCTCTGCCTGACTTATTTCGCTCAGCATAACACCCTCAACTTCCATCCATGTTGCTACACATGGCCAGATTTCATTCTTTCTGATTGCCATGTAGTATTCCATTGTATAAATATACCACATCTTCTTGATCCAGTCATCAGTTGATGGACACTTAGCTTCTTTCCATGTTTTGGCTCTTGTGGAGAGTGCTGCTATGAACATTGGGGTCCATGTGCCCCTATGCATCAGCACTCCTGTATCCCTTGGGTAAATTCCTAGCAGTGCTATTGCTGGGTCATAGGGGAGTTCTAGTGTTAATTTTTTTGAGGAACCTCCATACTGTTTTCTAGAGGGGCTGCACCAGTTTGCATTCCCACCGACAGTGTAGGAGGGTGCCCGTTTCTCCACATCCTCGCCAACATCTATAGTCTCCTGATTTGCTCATTTTAGCCACTCTGACCGGCATGAGGTGGTACCTCAGTGTGGTTTTGATTTGTATTTCCCTGATGAGGAGGGATGCTGAGCATCATTTCATGTGTCTGTTGGCCATCTGGAAATCCTCTTTGGAGAAGTGTCTGTTCATATCTTCTGCCCATTTCTTCACTGGATTATTTGTTTTTTGGGTATGGAGTTTGATGAGTTCCTTATAGATTTTGGATACTAACCCTTTATCTGATATGTCATTTGAAACTATCTTTTCCCATTCTGTCAGTTGCCTATGAGTTTTATTGATTGTTTCCTTTGCTGTGCAGAAGCTTATAATCTTGATGTACTTTTTTGCTCTTGATTCCCTTTCTTTTGGGGATGTGTCAAGTAAGAAATTGCTGCGGTTGAGGTCAAGGAGGTTGTTTCCTGCTTTCTCCTCTAGGGTTTTGATGGTTTCCTGTCTCACATTCAGGTTCTTTATCCATTTTGAGTTTATTTTTGTGTATGGTGTGAGAAAATGATCTAGTTTCATTCTTCTGCATGTTGTTGTCCAGTTCTCCCAGCACCATCTATTAAAGAGGCTGTCCTTTTTCATTGGATACTCTTTCCTGCTTTGTCAAAGATTAGTTGTCCATACATTTGTGGGTCCAGTTCTAAGTTCTCCATTCTATTTCATTGGTCTATGTGTTTGTTTTTGTGTCAATACCATACTGTATTGATGATGACAGCTTTGTAGTAGAGGCTAAAGTCTGGGATGGTGATGTGCCTCCCGTTTTGGTTTTATTCTTCAATATTACTTTGGCTATTCGGGGTCTTTTGTGGTTCCATACAAATTTTAGGATAGTTTGTTCTAGTTTTGAGAAGAATGCTGGTGCAGTTTTGATTGGGATTGCATTGAATGTGTTGATTGCTTTGGGTAATGACATTTTAACAATATTTATTCTTCCAATCCATGAGCATGGAATGTTTTTCCATTTCTTTGTGCCTTCTTCAATGTCCTTCATAAGTTTTCTATAGTTTTCATCATACAGATCTCCTATATCTTTGGTTAGGTTTATTCCCAGGTATTTTATGTTTTTTGTGCAATTGTGAATGGGATCAGTTACTTGATTTCTCTTTCTGTTGCTTCATTATTGGTGTATAAAAATGCAACCTATTTCTGTATTTTGATTTTGTACCCTGCAACTTTGCAGAATTCATGGATCAGTTCTAGTAGGCTTCTGGTGGAGTCTGCCAGGTTTTCTCTGTAGAGTATCATTTCGTCTGTGAAAAGTGAAATGTTTGCCTTCTTCTTTACCAATTCTGATGCTTTTTATTTCCTTTTTTTTTTGTCTGATGGCTGATGCTAGGACTTCCAGCACTATGTTAAACAACATTGGTGAGAGTGGCTATCCATGTTGTGTTCCTGATTTCAGGGGGAAAGCTCTCAGTTTTTCCCCAGATACTAGCAAATCAAATTCAACAGCACATAAAAAGAATTATCCACCACGATCAAGTGGAATTGATTCCTGGGTTACAAGTCTGGTTCAATATTCACAAATCAATCAATGTGATACATCACATTAAAAAAGAAAAGATAAAATCCATATGATCCTGTCGATAGATGCAGAAAAAAGCAACTGACAAAATACAGCATCCTTTCTTAATAAAGACCCTCGAGAAAGTAGGGATAGAAAGAACTTAAACATCATAATTTTTTATTGCATAGTCAAAAGGCTGAGAAGCGATTAATTTTTTTAAAGAAAATCTTTATTTATTTTTGAGGAGGAAAGTATATGTGTTGTGAACAAGGGAGTGGCAGTGAGAAACGGTGAGAGAATCTCAAGCAGTACTGTGAGTGCACAGCCCAACATGGGACTCAGTCTCAGGGAACCATGAGATCATCACTTGAGTCAAATTCAAGACTGGGACCCTTAACATACTAAGCCACCCAGGTGCCCCACTGATCAACCCTTCTTAATCAAACTTTCATAAAAATGAAAGGAAAACAATTTAAAATTTTTTCATATAGTACATCTTTAGTCTTTTGAATAAATGAAGGGCTGCCATTTTTAGTGGGCTTTAATTGCAGATATTTGCTATAAAACAAAGTTACCATGACTAATGCAAGTTTAATGAAAATCCAGATACTAAATTTTAGTTTCTATTTGATGAACTATAAAAGAAAGAGTGGTACTATTTTACTTCCTGCTTATTTTTTGGTGACTTTTTGAATATGCTGAGTTGTAAAAATTTGCAGAGTATTCATTTTGATAGAGATTAATGAAATCAGTCCAGGTAGTTTAAGTGAAGCTTGAAATAAGGAATATACTAAAGATGTGAAAGATACTACTGATTACATAACAATTTAGCATACAGGACATAATTATCAATTAATATTCTATGAATTTGGGAGTTTGGTCACTTGTGATAAAGGAAAGAGTTTGCCAAAATAATAAGAATGTAGTCAATCTTTGGGTGGGGTGGGGAGAAGGTGGTATTTCTTTCTTTAAGAATAAAATAAACATTTTAAGAACTATTATAATTTCTAACTGGCTTTTTGGCAAAACTCCATTTGCAAAAAGTTTTCTATTTGTTTTATATTCCTTTTTAAAATCAACATTTATCGGGGCACCTGGGTGGCTTAGTCGGTTAAGCGTCCGACTTTCGCTTATGTCATGATCTCTCGGTTCGTGGGTTCGAGCCCCGCGTCGGGCTCTGTGCTGACTGCCAGCTCAGAGCCTGGAGCCTGTTTCAGAGTCTGTATCTCCCTCTCTCTCTGACCCTCCCCTGCTCACGCTGTCTCTCTCTCTCTCTCTCTCCTAGAAATAAATAAATAAATAAATAAATAAATAAATAAAATAAAATCAA
Organism: Hyaena hyaena; assembly: GCF_003009895.1. NCBI lineage: Eukaryota > Metazoa > Chordata > Mammalia > Carnivora > Hyaenidae > Hyaena > Hyaena hyaena. The sequence continues at coordinate 271,988 of NW_024082127.1, read as the reverse complement.
CATTTATCTAGGCCTTAGTTTGTGTTAGTTTTGTAATGTTTCTCCAAAGAAGCTTCAATAGATGATCTTCTACTCTTACTGGTAAAAGAAGCCTGAAAAAATAAAACCCAACTATAATGTGGATTAAATTTATTAGCATTGTCAGTTTCAAATAATGCTAAACACTAGCTCAACTTATCCTAAGCAATAAGGGGTTTATTACTTGACATAATAAAAAGTCTGGAGGTAAGGCCGACTCATGATTGCCTAAAATGCCAAGTTACTATTCTCATGACCTAATCAATAGTCCAGGTTCTTTTCATTCAATATTAAAACTGGTAGTTACCTTTATAGTTACAATGTGATCCCACCTTGTCTAAATGTCTCATCTTCACACTCTAAAATGCAAAGGCAAAAAAGATTACACTTTCTTTGTATCTATCTATCTATCTATTTTGCTTTTATTTTTAAAAAATTTTTCTTAAATAGTTTATTGTCAAGTTGGTTTCCATATAACACTCAGTGCTCATTCCAAAAAGTGCCCTCCTCCATGCCCATCACCCTCCTTCCCCTCAGCCCTCAGTTTGTTCTCAGCAATCAGGAGTCTCTCATGGTTTCCCTCCCTCCCTCTCCCCAACTATTTTTCCCCTTCTCCTCCCCCATGGTCCTCCGTTAAGTTCCTCCTAATCCTCCTATACATGCAAACATATGAATAAGTCAGGCAGAGAAAGACCGATATCTTTCTTTTCTATATATTTCTTTTCTATATATTTTCTTAAAAATATTTTTCACCAGGGGCACCTGGCTCGCTCAGTCAGTTAAGTGTTGGACTTGATTTCAGCTCAAGTCATGATCTCACAGTTCAGGAGTTTGAGCCCCCATGTTGGGCTCTGCACTGACAGTGTGGAATCTGCTTGGGTTCTCTCTCTTTTCCTCTCTCTGTGTCCCTACCCCACTTACACACTCTTTCTCTCTCTCAAAAATAAATAAACTTTAAAAACTAATTAATTAATTAATTATAAATAAATAAATAAAATTTTCAGTGGAGCTCACTAGCAGAATTCTTTCAAGTCTCAGTAGGCAGTCAAAAGAAGTGAGATAATCCTGTTTAGTCTAGGGCAATCATTATTTCCACAGTTCAAATGAGGGAAGGTGAACCCAGAACAAAAATCAGTATTTAGCAGACATGTAAAAGGAAAAATATTACTGAATAGGCTGCTCACCACCTTTACCACTGGTAGGAACCAAAGTATGTGGCAATTAGCTTACAGAAGAATAAGAATACAAAAAAAAAAAAAAATCCCTCACATATATTAAACTAAAATCATTAAGAAGATCCTTTGAAATGTATTTCATTCTACTTTGTAATCAATTAAGCATGCCTATAAAATACCAGAAACTTTTAATTCATAAAAATGTTTTATACTTTCTCAAAGATTCCTCTATGAATGCAAGTCATCAGAGGCTGACAAAGATTATATTAAACATGTAAATAGTTGAAGAAAATAGAGGCAGCCAAGTTATCCATCTCTCAATATTTCTTCCAAAAATAATATAAAATAGCATTAGGAAAAGTTAAATTTACACAAAAACAGTACTTTCAGCATAAGTGAAAGACAGAATGACCAGACTTTAATATAACTGTAAGTAAAAGAAAACCAAATCTCAGTGAACGGTTTCATGCAGAAGTGGTGGTGGGGAGTCAAGCAATGAGAATGAATGAGATTAACTATAAGTAATTGGAAGCAGAGGACCAGAGACAGGCCTGTATTTTATCTGAAACCATCATTAAGAAGAAATAAAACTACCCTGTAATCCAGGAATTGTACCACTATGTATTTACACAAAGAATACAAAAATATAGATTCAGAGTGATACATGCACCTCAATGTTTATAGCAACCTTATCAACAATAGCCAAACTATGGAAAGAGCCCAAATGTCCATCTACTGATGAATGGATAAAGAAGAAATGGTATATATTTATAATGCAATATTACACAGCCATTGGAAAGAATGAAATTTTGCCATTTGAAATGATGTAGAGGAAGCTAGGATATATTATGCTATGCAAATAAGTCAGTCAGAGAAAGACAAATACCATATGATTTCACCCATATGTGAAATTTGAGAAACAAAACAGATGAACATCTGGGAAGGGAAAAGAAAAGAGAAAGGAAAACAAACCATAAGAGACTCATACCAGGAGTGAGCAAACTGAGGGTTGATGGAAGGATGTAGGTGGAGGATGAAGTAGATGGGTGACCGGTATTAAGGAGGGAACTTGTGATGAGCACTGGGTACTGATGAATCACTGGTAACTGACAAATCACTGGTAAGGGATGAATCACTGAATTCTACTCCTGAACCCAGTTCAATACTGTATGTTAACTGACTAGAATTTAAGTTAAACATTTTTTGAAAAGAACAAACAAAACAAAAAAATAGCTAAGTAATTCCACTATTAAAATTTGTATTCCAAAATATATATATATATTTTTAAGATGTCTTGGTAAGTTAGAGAAGAATTACAGAGAGAAGGGACTTTAAAATATTCATGATAGGAAGTAGTAGACTGAGAAAAGACAAATAGAAGGGAGGAAACACCCTTTAGAAACTGGATGTCAAAGAGAAAGAGCATCACAAGGGGGAACTTAGGTCTTGGAAAATAAAAGGTAAGCAAGTAATTGAAATACATACAACTTTATTCTTCATCAGAAAAAAATCCACTTAAATATTTGGACTGATAGAAGAGGATTTACCGAACTAGGAATGTTTCCCCAGTGCTATAAGAAACTGATAACTAGATCTACTCAGAGGTATTACCAAAAAATCGTAAAATGTGTTCCTACATATTCGATTGATTAAAATTTTATCCCTATCCTAAAATTATGAAACAGAAGAAACCTGTAAGACAGCATTCCAAGCTTAATTTAATATATTGGAATAAACATTTAGGTTTATAAAGAAATATTTTGAATCAGAAATTCAAAAACTATAGGCCAAATAAACTCAAAAGTGGAAAAGTGAAGAGAACAGTGAATTTAGGAAAATTCTCCTGGGTATGAAGATTAGGGTACAAAGTGTCCATAAGAGAATAGACTCAAATAAAAATTTTATGAGGTGCTTTGAAGTTAAGAAAACAATCAAGGGAATATAAGGGTAATAAAGGAAATAGTTTTAAAAAAGAAAAAGTATTGTATTGGAAATGGAAGATACAGAAAGGAAGGATACAATTTATAAAATTGATATTTCTGATGAAAAGAAAAACAAAATAATGTAGCAGTCCTCATAATTAAAGGTATAATCTAAGAAAAATGTCAGGAAATAAAAATAAGCCCTGAATCTATAAATTATAAGTTCCTATAAAGTATATGGGAAAAGTACATTGGAATGTTCAACCCCAACACATATTCTTATAAGACTATTAGATTTCAAAGATAAAATAAAAATCAAATATTAAAAGAGCAAAAGCATTATACTGGCCTCATGATTTTCAAAAGACTCATACAAAGCAAGACAGTAGAGAAGCAGCTTTTAAAATAAACTCAAAAAAATGTTAACCAAGGATTTTCTATCAAGCTTAACGATCTTTCAAGCATCAAAGCTCTAAAATAAGTTGTTAACATATGAAACGTAGAAAATTCTACATATGTGAACTTTTCTTTTAAAATTTACTAGCAGATGAGTTTCATCCTTTAAGAGATGACGTGGAATACTTCAGTAAAAGGACTAATGGTGTGACATACACACACAGACATGTATGTGTGTACACATCAAATTTTAGAAGAAAGAGATGATTATGAAATAATAAGGGCCAAGTACTATTTGTAATAAAGTAGAAAAGTATAGCTTAAAAATGGGGAATCAGGGAAAGGTAAAATAAAAGTAGAATAAGCTCATTTATTGCTGTATAGACAATAGATGGGAATTAAGGATCCCATTGAAAGCTGACAAACTAGATAGTTAAAGATGAAATAAGGAAACATTGGATTATAGTCATCAAAAGCATATGTGTACAAATATGTCCACAAGAACAAAAAGTCAAACTTTTCTAAATACTGTGTATAGACTATTATTGCATGTGTGTATGAATATGTTTATCTGGTAGAGAAAGAAATATAGCAAGCAGAAGACATATAATTTATAAACCCTTAAGACAAGGTTAAGGCAAATATATATCATACATACTTAACATGCTATATGCTGTATATAGAGATTCACCTTTCATACAATGGTTTAGGAAGGCTTAAAATAAAGACATGAACAAAAGTATACCACGGCTGTGAAAATAAGATAGCAGGATAGCAATCCTCTTATCAGCCAATATAGAATACAAGTCAAAATTCATTTAAGGTGATAAAGGGCACTTGTACTAAAAATCACAAATCGGAGAGGAAGGGCAAATGGCGGAGAAGTAGGGAGCTCCGTACCTGCCCTCGCGCCCATGCATCACACGGAAAAGATCTGAAGCCATAGGAAACCGTACCAAACCCAAGAGATTGGGAGAAAAAGGACGCAGATTCCACTGAGAAAGCCTTCTAACGTGAGTGCGAACTGGGGAAGATAAAATCGGGCCTGGAGTGGAGACTGGAGAGAAGGACACCCCCCTCTGTGGGGAGTGAGAGAGGAAAAAGAGAGTCCGAAACAGAAAAACTTCCGCTCGGGGTGCAGAAAACCTTTGCGCACAAAATACCTGCGCATCAGGCCCCCCCACACTCCAAGTTGCCCGGGAGGGGCTGTGCTCCCGGTTTGCTTATTTGTGCTGGCTCCTGGCTGGCTGGGAGAGGCTGTGCGCCTGCAGCTATTGCCCTCCAGGAGCGGGCTTGGCCCCCTGGAGGAGGCGCGCGCAGGCCCCTTGCGTCCGTGCTCCTAACTGTCTGGAACTCTAGAGGGAAGGCTAAGCGCTAAAAACTGGCAGATTTGACCGCGAGTTCGTGTTTTGGATGATCGAGACGCAGAGGGAACTTGATTTCCTCACTCCAGCGGGCTCAGCGTGCCGGCAGAGGAGGCCCCCCCGCCCCGCCCAGGCCCCCCAGCCCCACCCGGAGGAGAAGGGAGCAGCGGCTTCTGGCTCCACCCCCAGAACTAGCCTGGGAGATTGGAATTGCCCTGAGGGGGTAGCCAGGGGATTGCCTGAGGCAATTTCAGCAGGGCGCTTGGACTGGGATTTGGAGGCTGGGACTGGCCTGGGTTGAAAAGCTCAACAAACTTTGGCTGAGCCCCTGGCCCAGGAAGTTTACACGCCTATAAAAGCGAGGTGGAGCGCCGCCACTCTCCTCCCTACAACCGCCAAGACAGAACCCCCACCAGACGCACTGGATCACACCACGCCCATCCCTGCTTGAGAGCTGCCCTCCTCCCTTTTCCCCCTATTTTTTTTTTTTTTTTTTTTTGGTTTTTGGTTTTGATTTTGGTGTTTGTTTTTGTTTTTGTTTTCTCTTTTTTTCCACAGAACACTGACCTGATTACCTCCGGTCACTGGCGTGCTTAAACAATCAAATTTAGTCCATTCTGTAGATGTAAATTCTACACCTCCCGACCTTTTCATCTCTTTCTCTCAGGAGTAATTAGACTATATATTTTCTCTAGAAAACACCAGCATCCTTCTCTCACCTAACCAACCATACTCCAACCTTTAACTCTTTGAAAAAAGCTTCTTATCCCTTCTGCCTGTTCATTCTATTTCCAATTTTGCTTCATCCCCCACCTGCACCCCTGCCCTGTCTTCTCTCTCTGTATCTATGCTCTTCAACCAGCACTGCATATATCCGGCTATTTAATTATAGCTGGGAAATCTGGTTATATGCTATAAACCGTTCTTTGTCTATTGGTATTCTTCTTTTTTCCTTTTCTTTTCTTCCTTTTGACCTTTTTATGTATTCTTTGATTTTCTATTATTCGCCCTCCCTCCTCCATCTTTTCCCTCAACTTTTTCTCTGTCCATCTAAGTTTGCATTTTAGTCGGATTTGTCTGTGCGTTTGTGTGCCCCTGCTCCCTGTGTGTTTGTCAGTCTGTTTTCCTCTCCAGGGCTACCTCAAGAAACAAGCCAAAGTTCACATGGTGGAGAAGCCCAGATATCACTACGAGTAGGAAAACAAAATAACTAAGGTCCCAACAAGAGAGACAAAGAGATACCATTCAAAAAACACTCTCTGAAAGGATAGGCCCTGGACAGTCAAAGAGCCTTCCTAGGTACAGCAGCGCTCACAGGTGCAGAGAGCATAACAAATCTTAAAAACTAACAAGAGCCAGAAAACTAACTAAAATGATGAAATGAAAAAGCTCTTCCCCAAAGAAACTCCCAGAAGAATTGACAGCTAATGAACTGCTCAAAACAGATGTCTGCAGCATAAATGAACAAGATTTTAGATTAATATTCATAAAATTAATAGCTGGGCTTGAGAAAAACATAAGGGACATCAAAGAAACAATGGCTACAGACAAAATGGAGAATATAAATAGGCATGAAGAATTTAAAAAAGCAATAAATAAGATACATAATAATTTAGAGGCCTCCAATGCACGGATTGATGAGGCAGAAAGGAGAATAAGTGATTTAGAAGACACCATTATAGAAAAACAAGAAGCTGACGTAAAAAGAGACAAACTAATCCAAGAACATGAAAGAAGAGTTCGAGAGCTCAGCGACACGGTCAAACGCAACAATATCTGTATCATAGGAATCCCAGAAGAGGAAGAGAGGGGGGAAAGGTGCTGTAGGAGTCCTGGAACAAATTATAGCATAGAACTTCCCCGACCTGGGAAAAGAAGTAAACGTTGAAATACGAGAGGCTCAGAGGACCACCCTCAGATGTAATCTGCATCGATCTTCTCCAAGGCATATCATAGTAAAAATGGCAAAATATAAGGACAAAGAGAAAATTTTGAAAGCAGCTAGGGAGAAAAGGGCCCTAACATACAAAGGGAAACCTATCAGAGTGGTGACAGACCTATCTACTGAAACGTGGCAGGCCAGAAAAGAATGGCAGGAGATCTTCAATGTGATGAACAGAAAAAATTTGCAGCCAAGAATCCTCTACCCAGCAAGCCTGTCAATCAAAATAGAAGGAGAGAAAAAAACCTTTCCAAATAAACAGAAATTGAAAGAATTTGTCACCACTAAGCCAGCCCTACAAGAAATCCTGAGG
>NW_024082127.1:240522-261369 GCF_003009895.1 Hyaena hyaena | reverse complement strand
ATAGGGGCACATGTACCCCAATGTTCATAGTAGCACTCTCAACAATAGCCAAAACATGGAAAGAGCCTAAGTGTCCATCAACGGATGAATGGTTCAAGAAGATGTGGTTTATCTATACCATGGAATACTACACGGCAATGAGAAAGAATGAAATCTGGCCTTGTGTAGCAACATGGATGGACCTTGAGGGTGTTATGCTGAGCGAAATAAGTCAGGCAGAGAAGGACAAATATCACATGTTTGCACATATAGGAAGATTAGGAGGAACTTAACGGAGGACAATGGGAGAGAAGAAGGGGGGAAATAGTGGGGAAAGGGGGAGAGGCAAACCATGAGAGACTCTTGAATGCTGAGAACAAACTGAGGACTGATGGATGTGGTTGGGGAAGGGGAGGATGGGCACAGAGAGGGGCACTTGTGGGCATAAGCACTGGCTGTTATATGGAAACCAACTTGTCAATAAATTATTTGTAAAAAAAATAAATAAATAAAATAAAAAAATAAAATAAAAATCACAAATCACCATGATATAATACTTGTATATATCATAATTCTTATAAGTGACATAGCAACATAGCAACCACTTTTGTGAAACAAAATACATAGATAGAAACAGACTGCATGAGACTTTAACATACCCTGCTCAGTATAACACATGTGAAGTCCTCCAGCCAAAGACCACCAATAACACCTGTAGCTGAAGAAGTCATTTTTAATGTTCATTGCATTGAGGAAAACTGCACACCAGGGAAAATACAGAGTGTGTCAATAAGAGGAACTTAGAAAAGGCTTATGTTAAAATTTGGGCTTATTTAGGAGATATGGTAAGAGCTTATAGAAGAATACCATTGGAAAGTGTGGGTAACTATATTTGTCGTTTATTGTATTTTGTTATAATAATAAGTGTTATCTAGAAGGAGGACAATAGGAGTGAGGCTACAGCAGTAACTGGTAAATGGCCAGATATTTACCATTTTATGTTTTACATAGTGACCTTTCTTTAAGTTTGTGCCTTTATCATAAAGTTTGTCTTTATCATAGTAACAAAGTTACCTTGTCAGTATCAGGTTGTTTTGTTCAAGAGGAGAACAGGCCTAGATGAGAATGCTAGGTGACTTACACTGAGGTTTAGTTTCTGATTATCAGGATGCTTACACAAAGTAAGAAGGTAGAATTACTAAAAGTCATAATTGGTAAGGTAAATTCTATACATATATCAACCTTTATGCCCTTATAAGAGAATACATGGATGTTTGTCTATATATGTCTATGTAAAATTGCCTAAATATACATTTATTAGGTCACACTCACATATACACACAGAAACTTCAGTAAGTCCCATAAAATAGAAATATTATAAGCAATGCTTCTTAATCACTATACAAAAAAACTAGAAATTTTTAATAAAACCATAAAACAACTAAACTCTTTAACCTTGAAATTTAAAAACACTTAGTAAACTTTAGGTCAAAAGAAAGATAAAAATGATATTATTTTTAACAGTACAGAATATGTAGGGTGATTTAAAAATTCCTATCACTAAACACTTTAATAATAAAATTAAGTAATAAAAATGAATTAATTACTCAATTAAAAGCTAGAATAACAATAATGTAAATCTGGGGCACTTGGGTGGCCCAGTTGGTTGAACATCCAATTCTTGATTTCAGTTCAGGTCATGATCTCACAGTTCTTAGGAATGAGTCCCACATCAGATCCTGTGCTATAGTGCAGAGCTTGCTTGGGATTCTCTCTCTCCCTCTCTTTCTGCCCATAGCTTGCTTGTGAATGTGCATGCTCTCTCTCTCTTTCTTTTTCACTCTCTCTCTCTCAAAATAAATAAAAACTTAAAAAGTAATGTAAATCAAAATAAGACACAAAAAAGAAAACAATAGAGATAAAAAATAGAAGTTAATGAGCTAGAGAATAGAAACAGTAGATCTAGGGGCGCCTGGGTGGCTTAGTCTGTTAAGCGTCCGACTTTCGCTCAGGTCATGATCTCGCGGTTGGTGGGTTCGAGCCCCGCGTCGGGCTCTGTGCTGACTGCCAGCTCAGAGCCTGGAGCCTGTTTCAGTCTGTGACTCCCTCTCTCACCATCCCCTGTTCACGCTGTCTCTTTCTCCTAGAAATAAATAAAACATTAAAAAAAAAAAAAGAAACAGTTGATCTAATCGTTAAATGAAAACCCTAATTGTCTACTTAATTGAACAAAAATAAATACCAGAATTTTAAACCAAAAACTGATGAGATTAGCTGACTATAAGAGGTGGCTGAAATAGGTGGAAAGAATGGGAAGGAGGGAATGGTATAGAAGGAATGGTCAAGTAATGATACTCCAAGCATACATTTTTGCTTAGTTTGACTTTTAGTATATTGCTTACATTTTACATATGTGAAATAAAATATAAGTAAATAACTAAAATCAAGCAGGATGTGGGGTTAATCCAAACTAGAATAAAAATAGTAGGTAATAAGAATAACTGTATTACAGACAATTAATTACACTAAGGGGTGAGGGAAGAAAAATATTAACCTAAATAATTTTGGATAATAGCATTTTGACTTGATATTTTAAAGCCAAAGACACAGATGAATATATACAAATATAGTGCTACAGTTGGTAAATTTTTCTTCATAAGGTTATGGATTTGCAATTCTCAAGCTACCAAGCTACTTAATATGTAAACATATTGTGGATAATGAAAACTAGGTTTCATGCTATCAGAGAAAAGAGTTACAAATGGAAAGGGGTAATACTAGAATCAACTTTGTGATGTTGGATTAGAATCAGATATGTGTGTATAGAAATACTGACAGGAATATCTATATAGATCTTCCTCAACTGATGATAGGGTTACATCCTGATAAATCCATCATAAGTTGAAATTATCCTAGGTCAAACTGCATTTAATAAAACTTAGCCTACCAAACATCATAGCTAGCCTACCTTAAATTAGTTCAGCATGCTAATTTCAGCCTATAGTTAGTTGGACAAAATCATCTAACACAAAGCTTCTTTTATTTAAAGGTGTTGAATATTTAATTTATTAAATATTGAAAATGAAGGAGACTGGGTTTTATGAATGTATAATGGTTGTTTATGTGTATGTTGTATGGCTGTATTGGTTGTATACCCTTGTGATCACATGGCTGGCTGGGAGCTGCCACTGCCTAGCATCATAAGAGAGAGTAATCATAACACATGTCGCTAAGAAAATATCAAAATTCAAAATCTGAAGTATGGTTGCTACTGAATACATATCATTTTCACACCATCATAAAATTAAGAAAAATCGTAAGTCAAACCATTGTAAATTGGGGACTGTCTGTATATGTATATACATAGTGTTTCCTAGCTTTGCTCACAGAGAAGCAATAAAACCCCAGTAACAATGAGATCATCTAGCTGCCACATTTTGGTGTCTAAATATCATTCTCCAGTTAAAGGAACAGAACCAATATGGTAAAGTGTTTGATCCAGGTCTTGGTTCAAGATAAGCCTTCATGTTGAAAGGACACAGGAACCAGCTTGAAAGAGCCCCTAATGGCCAAATCTGGGATAATTAGAACATCAAAATGAATAATTATAGTGTTGAATGTAATTCATAAAACCAAATAAAAATCTGTGAATTTTCAGTGATACAGATAAATTAATAAATAAATAAAATAGAAACTCTTTCTTGGAGAAAAGTTCCAAATAAAAGTAGAAGAGAGGATGGAAATTAAAATCACTACACTACATTTTGCATCAATTGTAACTTAAGTTAGTCAGGAGAAGTGTGGCATACAGGATTATTTTGAAGCTTCAAAATATCTACCTGAAAGATACTTAATAATTATACAGGAAAAGTAAAAATTTTACGATGAAGTAACCTAGTGGATACCATCTCAATCAAGTGATCCAAATTATCACCAGTAACAGATATATTCCCATGCCCTGTCTCCTGATTTGATGCACTGAGAGGAAGATAGTATTACTTATGTGGAATTCTTACCAAAAAATGCAAAATTTGAGCTTCACTTTTGGGGAAATAGTGAAACTTAGCAATTAGGGCTGTTCTATAACTGGCCGTTCTTTTCAAAAGTGCCAGGGTCTTGATGAAACCTCAACAAAGAACAAAATACTGTAGTAGATTATAGAAAACTAAGAAGACATAACATTATTTATTTATTTATTTAAAATGTTTTTTTAAATTTATTTCTGAGAGAGGAGAGACAGTGTGAGCATGGGAGGGTCAGAGAGAGAGGGAGACACAGAATCTGAAACAGGCTTCAGGCTCTGAGCTAGCTGTCAGCACACAGCCCAACGTGGGGCTGGAATCCACAAACTGTGAGATCATGACCTGAGCCAAAGTCCGAAGCTTAACCCACTGAGCCACCCAGGCACCCCTGGAGACATGGCATTTAAATCTAATATGAGATCCTTATTTATATACCAGATCATAAAAAAGTAGTTTCTTTAGATTATTTAATAGTATGTTACTGTTGCTCTTCTGATCCTCATACTTTCCTATTGTACAATATCTTACCTTTTAGAGAGGTTTAGTGAAAGGTTATTAGAAATTATTTGTATTATTTTTGCAACCTTTTATAAGTCTGGCATGATTTCAAAATGAAAATCCAAAAAATAAAGCTTACATTATATATAATGACATATAGATTCAAAATTAACACAACTGCTTGTGGGAATAATTTGTTCAAATTATTGTCAGAGAAAGATTCATTAAGGAAGGTGTAAGTTAATTGGTTTTGAAAAAATTTAAAATTATCTAGCTGAGCAAAGGTTTTAATATGCTAATTTGAGCAGTCCAGTAGGGAAATACAGAATATAACTTTTTGTCAATCTTATCTGATTTTTTTTCATGGAGTTTTTGGTTGACACAAGTTCCAAGAAATGTAATTTATTAAACACTAATGCAAGCAGTTGATTGCCAAGAGGGTGTTTTTAGTATGGAATGGACATGAAAAGATTAGCCTTTGTAAAAGTTGAGTTCAATCATCTGCTCTAAGACATAAATGTGCATAATAAGGATCTCAGCCTTTGTCCAAACCTTTAGCCCATCCTGGGGCACAGGCACATCTGGGCATATTTGGTGAACTCATGGGAAGTAGAAGATCATTTCACTGTTAAGGAATATCTTGGAAAATAATTCATGCTTTGGCTATATTTGGCAAATTTGACAAGGTGGCAGGAAGGTAGTTTTGAGGAATCTGTCAGCAAAACAACACAATAACAGTGACAATGATTAAGATGATGACAAACTGTTTCTGGAGAGAGCCTTATATGCTGAGTGGGAAGAATGACAATAGACTTTCTTCTTGGCTAGGGTCTCTGCTTCCATACTGGTAAGAGAGATAGTTGAAGTAAGACTTTAAAAAGATGCATTTCCCTATTCTGAATAAAGCATAAGGGTACACTAACTCTGATTTCACACCAGCCATTCTTGCAGAAATTTGCAGCTTTGACTCCATCCAAATCCTTCAGCACTCCCAGATAATACCAGCAGCAGCCAGAGATTTTCCTTTGTTCTTCCTGATGGAGCATTAGCGAAGATGGCAGGTGAAAGCAGTGATGGGAAGAACTTGATAATAAGCACATTTGTCACATATACCAGAGTAAACTTTGGAGTATATACAGGTTGTTGACATTGAGACAATGTGAGTTGTAGCCACATTTTTTGAAACCGTTTTGATTATTTTTGTTTGGTGGAAAGACCAGGAAACAAGGACCTCTTCTTCCCAGTCCTTCTATGGATCCACAGAAGTCAGATATGGCTGTTTTTCTATGGTCTCAAGGCTGAGCTGGCCTACTGAGGATAATTTTAATAAACGGTGACTGAAATTACACTTTTGAGTAAAATCTGAGCAAATCAGTAATGTCCCCAGAATGTATCATGATTGTAAACAAGCATATAACACAACCTCTGTAGCTAAACAAAACAAAATAAAACGTGGTTTTGAATGTGTTCTGCAACATGTCACCACCACATTGTTATTTTACTCATTCAAAATAAAAATGATGACCCCTGTACCTCTAACTGCATGTATAGGCACATGTGTACTATATTGGAGGGTCCTGGGAACACTGGATAGAAAGGTGTGAGGTGATTGCATTTAAGTGTTTATCTTTTTAATTTGTTTAGTTTGATTTTGTTAGTGTCCCGTCATCATTTGAGCTTTCTATTCCACTTAATGATAGATTTTTTTCTATATTTTCTTCATCAAAACCTGTCTTTTACTCCAATGTCAGAATGTTAGAGAGATGTAGGAGTTATAAAATTCCTTTTTAGGTCTTTTGGAGAGTTGCCTTTTATAACATCCTCATTCTTCTAAATATATGAGGGGAGCCCGGATTTTGTGTGTGATATGTTTTTGCTAGTGGCTCTATGTACAACTATTTAGGATACACATATATTTTGAATCAAATGTCCAGTCTCAATTTACCTTTTCCTGGTAAAATTTACCTTTTAGCTGCTCAGCTATAATATTATATATATACTAGGGCCTACAGTTTTAATGAATTTTCCTGATATTCATGTTTTGTGCAACTCCAATCCAAACAAAACACACTATTCATTTTGCCACTGAATAGGAAATGATCCCGGCTATAGAATACCCAACCTCCTCTCTGGTTTGCAAATAGACTTTTATTAGCATATTTTTGGACAATTAAGCTCCCTAGCTAAAAAGGGAGATTCTACTTCCAAATGTCTAAGTTTTCCTTGCCTCTAAGAAGAATAAAGCAGCTGCCATTGGAGCACAGCTCTGGGACTTGTCAGTCATCTATGCAGTTTTCTCACTACTAGGAACATTCTCATCCAACTGGAGAGTTTCCTGTATTACATGAAAATCTTCCATGGCTCTCAGAGAAGATGGATGTAAATAAAACTCCTGAGATGTTCGATACCATCTCACTACTCCTAAGACTAATGTGGATTTGGGGGAAATAGTGGAAAGACGAACTAAACACTGTAATATAATTTCACTCAAACCTGGGTTGTACAAAAAACCAGTATACAAAGGGTAACTTTAGTTTTAAAAAATGCTCTTATTCCTACACACAACTCCCAAAACTTTGTCTTCTATTTTGACAGTTATTCTAAGCTTTTGGTACACATTTCTACTTCCAATATTGTATATATAAGCCATTCTTTAAGCTCCACTTATTATAATAACAGTATGAGGAAAAATATTATGTTCAAAAAAGCTTCATAATTCAGAAACAGTCTATCAAATGAATTATCTTGTTTGATCTTAAAACGATCTCTGTGAAGTAAAGAAGAATTTTATTATTATTCATTTTTTTTGGTTGGGATACCATATGATTTAAATGGTTTGATCATTGCCATATAAAAACATGGTAACAGGTTGTAGGAAAAATGATATCAAAGTCCAGGTCTTGTAACTGCAAAAATCAGGACTATTTCAATCATGCTGTGCTCATATTAATCCCTTGTTGATTCTTTTTCTTAACTTCATTTTTTTAAATGTTTTATTTATTTCTAGGAGAGAGAGAGAGGGACAGCGTGAGCAGCGGAGGGTCAGAGAGAGAGGGAGTCACAGACTGAAACAGGCTCCAGGCTCTGAGCTGGCAGTCAGCATAGAGCCCAACGCGGGGCTCGAACCCACGAACCGCGAGATCATGACCTAAGCGAAAGTCGTACGCTTAACCGACTAAGCCACCCAGGCGGCCCTTAACTTCATTTTTTAATATTGTTCATATTTTCCATAGTTTTCAGTCACCTTGATACCTGTTCTTTGTATGATAACTTCATAATCAGTCAGTATTTAAAATTTTCCATTTATAACTTCTATTATCATCCCTTCATAGAATTATAAAATCATAGGTCATTAATCTTAGAAGGCACAGACTTTAGTCCAAAGAATGTTTTATTTTCACAAAACCCTGGATATATACTCTACTTTTTCTTGAATATTAAGCTATCAAATGTTTGTTCTTTTAGTACTCAAAGATACATTTCATGTTCTAAAACCTCACTTTTGTAGGCTAGCCAATCTTAACTTTATTAATTATCCTTCTCAGTGTTTCACGTCAGTTAGGGGCTATTAAGGTCTAAGTGACAGAGGTGTCTGGGTGGCTCAGTCGGTTAAGCAACCGACTTTGGCTCAGGTATTGATCTCATGGTTCGTGGATTCGAGCCTGGTGTCAGGCTTTGTGCTAACAGCTCAGAGCCTGGAGCCTGTCTTTGGAGTCTGTGTCTTCCTCTCTCTCTGACCCTCCCCTGCCCATGCTGTCTCTCTCTTTCAAAAATAAATAAAAAACATTAAAATAATAAAAATTTTTAAAAAGATCTAAGTGACAAAAACCTGACTCAAACTAAAAAAAAGGGGGGAGGGATTTATTTTCTTACACAACTGAAATATCTAAAATTAGGGCCAGCTACACAACTGGGTTGGTATAGAGTTTCAAAAACATTACCAGGTTGATTATAAAAGGACATCATGAAGGAATTTGGAGTAATGGAAAATGTTTGGCACTGTGACTGTGGTAGTGATTACTCAACTCCATATATTTGTCAAAGGCCATGGCACTATATAAAATGATCTATAAAAAGTGCATTTTATTGATTTGAGTTTTAAAAATCAATCAGGATGTGCAATCCAAATTGGAAACCATAATCGATATGTGAAAAATACTGTTACATTGTATTCAGATCAAAATGAAAACTTTTAGTGTGCATTATATTAACTCTTTTTTTTAAGTCACTTTATATCTAGGTGTTTGTAGCAGAATGCTGTCATCAAAATCATAGCTCACTTGAATACTTCAGGGATTTAAAAAAAAGAAACAGCATTTGCTGACTACAATACTTACCAGCTCTTAAAAAGACTTAGGGATCAAAGCTGTGTTTATTTTTAATTCATCTAGTAAGCCATGCAAATCTTTAAGACACTATGTTTGCAGTCACACTTTAAACGACATCAGTCAGTACACTGGATTTTATGATGACTAGGATGTTTTTAAAATTATTGAAAATAGCTTACTTTTTCTAAGTCAAAGAAATTCTTCTTTTACATAAATGTAAGAGTTAGACAACCATTCAAAAAGCTTATTTGACTTGATTTTGTTTTTCTCATCTTCATTTTTTTGTTTCATCTACATTCTCCTTTCTCATGTCTTTGACTGCAAAACTAAGTTGCTTGTTGAACATTCTGGTATAGTTTAGCATTTATGTTTTAAGTAACTTTTTCCATATGCTTGTTTTTGCCTCCATGAGGTCTTTTTGTCTCAACTTTCTTCATCCCCTACTCTTAAATTTTAAAAAAAATTAGCTTTCCTTGTTGTGTTTGGCTATTATGTATAGAATCAGTCATACCCAGCACTCTACTGTAAGTTTATAATTTTAATTAGCTTCCAATAAAATTTCCCTCTTGACTCCATCGCCCAGTTAAAATAAGTTTCAACTTCCTCAACTCCCAAGAAGTAGCATGTGTGGGAAGACAGTGATCAAAAGATTAAAGAGAAAACTCGAAAAATCTTATTTCTTCTTTGAAGAAAATTAGGTTGGTTTTTACCATGTTTTCTGCTTGGATTCATCGTTCATGGCTGGCCATCAGTATTTGATAATTTAAAATGCTTTGGCTCTCTCTCTTTAAAAACAAGATTAGTTACGTATGTCACATGAACTCCTGCGTTTGTGGTAGCACACATTAGAATTAAGGATATTACTCTTTTTTCCATTACTGTATGCTGTCTTTACTCAGAACTTTATTAATAATATTCTTTCTTGGATTGGAATTCTGAATGCTTGGTCTCAGATATTGTTCAATTACTGTTCATCTCAGCACATTCAAATCCTCAAAGGCAGAATCAAAACAAATATTGGAGCATGATAGACACAAAGATTTAAAACCCTTTAAATAAAAATAAATTAGGCATCTTCTATATACTCAAGGCACAATGGGATGTAATTGAAGTATGTAGTCATTCCAATATTCCAAAGCCTTTCACCAATGTCCTATTAGAAGCAGATATTAGGAAAAAGATGTGACCAGAGTAGCAGATTATAATTTGAGAATGAAAGTTACCGATTCTGTTTTCCATTTTTTCTAGAAATGAATTTAAAGTCAATATAAATTATACCTTTTAAGTAAGCACTTTATTTGAATATAGTACTAATATGTCTTCTCTCATTTATTTTTTAAACATCATTCTATTCTTCATGTCTTCTACATGTTCACAGGTTTTGAGCCAGAGGCCATGTGCCATAAAGTGGGTTACATTACAAAAAAAAAAAAAAGTGGGTTACATTACAGAGAGGGATCCTTTTCTTAAGGAAATTATTCTTTTATAATGGAGAGTAAGCATGCTTGTCCTTTACATCTGACAGAAGCATTATCTTCATATGTCAAGATTGTTCACTATACTAGCATCCTTGATGATAATCTGGGACAAAGGGCAGTTATGCTTTGCTCACATAGCATACAGATATAGAGATCTGTAGAGAATTGTCTCCCAACACCTACTCAAGTCATTCATACCTGTAAAAGATAACAGATCAGTTAAAGATAAAAGTGTATAAATAAACAAGGCAATGAGTAAATGATATTGTAAATGTCTTTGAATAAAATAAAGCAGAAATGTTTTTGACCTTATGGTAAGGAAGTTCTTCCTAAACAGGTGACAAGTTTTTTCTTAGAAAAGAAAGAAAACATTTATAAATGTAATTACACAATCATTTTTGAATTTTAGAACAGAGTAAATTATAAATAACAGAACTGAAAAAATTATATATATTATTAATACTGGCAAAATTATGATATTATTGAAAACATGGTATGGCAATACTCTAATAACTGGCAAAGGTTACTATCCAGAATATATACAAATTTCCTCCAAACAATATTAAAAAACAAAGCAAAACAAGGTAATCTAATAATGAGCAAAAGTTATGGCCAAATTATTTACATAAGAAATACAGAATATAGGGGCCCCTGTGTGGCTCAGTTGGTCAATGTCCAACTCTTGATTTCAGCTCAGGTCATGATCCCAGGGTCATAGGATTGAGCTCTGCCTTGGGCTCCATGCTGAGCATGAAGTCTGCTTTGGATTCTCTCTCTTTCTTCTTAACCCAATCGTACTCCCTCTCTCTCTCTCTCTAAAATAATTTTTTTAAAAAAAGAAATATAAAATACCAATAATAAATTTTAAAAGTTCTTAATTTTATTGGAAGTAAAATTCATGTTTTCTTCTTTTTAATCTTTCAGTTTGATAACCATATAAATTTCTGAGAGCATAGGAAAGCATGTAATTCCTTACACTATGAGTAAACAATTTGTATATCCCCAAGGAGCCATGTATAAAAAAACTATTGAAATATTATTTGTCCTAATATAACATAAGAGTAAACAAAATAGTCAATAAAGGAATGAGTAGATAAAACATGGAATACTACTGACAGTTAAATATCCTCAAATCATAGTGGTAAATATAAATTGTAGGCTAATATCTACAACATGATGCCACTTTGGTAATTAGAGAGAGAGAAAGGAAGGGAGGGAAGGGTGAGAGAGAGAGAGAGACTGAGAGAGAGGAAGAGGAAGGGAGAGTAAGGAAACAATATCCATGTGTGTTTAAAATGATTTAGAAATATACATGGTAAGTTGATAACCATAGTTATTTCTGGGAGAGAAATTTGGATTGAGAGTTGGTAGTCAGGGAGAACTTTCTTTTTGTTTTATGAATTCAACTTGTTCAGTCTGGTGATTTTTGACTATTTATTCATCTATGAACCCACCACCCACAAAGATACAGAGCATGAAATAGCTAATTTATAATATAGGTATATGTGATTCTGCTCTCTTTTATTTAACATAAAAAGGGAGACAGAATTATAATGGAGTTGAATAAATGCATGAATAATATACCTATCTTAGTGACTGTTCACAGATTGGAACACTAACATTAACTCTAAACTGTAAAATATCAAAATTAGGATAATATATGCATTGTAGTGAAAAAGATTGACTCACTAATATTATAGTCATCTTCCTTGGTTTGTCAGCACATTTGATTTTCATCTAATTCAGTTATTTAGAAAGGATGATGGTGATTTTGGGATTACCTCCTTCCTGCAATGTGATTACTTCATTATCATGAGGATAATAATTCATATGAACTGACCAACAAACTATTTTGCTTTGGAAACAATTGGACAGAATTGTTTAACTTATTTGCTGGAGAAGTTATGCTTGTACTTTCCTGTAGGAGGTGATTACTTTAAAGTTAATAATTGCATTATATGTAGTAATGGTTTTGATGCTTAGAGGAAGTAGGACCACAAACAGCTGTTTTGCATTTTTAGATGATGAAAACTTTTATCTGAAGCATTGATGGGCCTCAGGAGGGTAGTTTTATATTTTATTCTCAATCTTAATGATGTTTTGTTCGATTATAAGGCTGGTAAAGCAGAAATGCAAAGTGTTCTGGAGGCTAGAAAATAGGTTAATGTAGCTTACACTATTCCTGGTGAAGACCTGACAGAGCTGAAATGTGGGCTAATTTTTACTCTTTGTAACAAAACATAAATATACACACATACTTCAAGCAAGCTGAAAAGTACAGAGAATAATTGAATACTAATGGATCTTTTTCTAGGCTGGTGATATCTGAATGGTATATAGTATTTGCATTTTTTAGAATTATTTTTAAGGGATAAGTAATTGTTTTTATGATTGAAATTACCTTCGTACCTTTTCCTATTCTAAAATTTATCCTGTCCAGAAGGAATCTCTTTTGAATTTTGTATTTATCACCTGACAAATGTTTCATACTCTTTTAAAGTTTATTTATTTACTTTTACAGAGAGAGGGTTGGTGAGAGAGAGCACAAGTTGGGGAGGGTGGGCAAAGAGAGAGGGAGAAAGAGAATCCCAAGCACAGAGCTCTGACAGCATAGAGCCTGATGCAGAGCTCAATCCCATGAATTGTGAAATCATGACCTTAGCCGAAATCAAGAGTCAGGCACTTAACTGACTGAGGCACCCACGTGCCTCTGTTTCAAACTTTTGGTATATATGTATATTTCATAAAGAATACACATATTATTTTGTGAGTTTTATAACTTCACATGAATTATATCATACTCCATGTATCCTTCTAAAACTTGTCTATTTCTTTTAATCCAGTATTGCTTTTGAAGTTTAGCCAAGATGTAAAAGGAGCTCTGGTAGCCTCAGATCTTTTTTGATCAAGTAATTATTGCAAAATGGAAGTCTTTTATATTTTTATCCTCCACATGCCATCCTTTCTATTCTTCTTGGTGACAGTATTTGTACTTTACTTCATATATATGTATCTATAAATAATTTTATATTTTGTGTGTTTACATGTTTAATTATTTGCATTTTGCCTTTTTGTCATTATGAGATATCAAGTACTTCTTGTGATAGCCTATTTTTACCTGAGTTTATATTTCCACTCCAGACTTCTTAGCTTTACGTTTTGCATAGTTTATCTTGTTTCTATCCTTTTATTTTAAACATTTTTATGTCTTTATATCAACTACTTTTTTGTTTGTTTGTTTATTTTGAAAGAGAACAGTTGGAGTAGGAGCAGAGAGGAAAAGAGAGAAAATCCCAAGCAGGCTTTGTACTGTCAGTGCAGAGCCTGATGCAAATCTTAAATCCACAAACTATGAGATCATGACCTGAGCTGAAGTTGGAAGCTTAAACAACTGAGCCACTCAGGAGTCCTTTGTGTCTTTATATCAAAAGGCACATAGCATATAGTTGGGTCTTGCTTTTTAAATTCAGTATGATAGTTTGTTTATTAACTGAAAATGTAGTCCACTAATATTTAATGTAATCACTGATATGATTAAATATAGTTCTAATCTTTTAATTTGTTCTTTATGCTGTCTGCTCTATTTTTAGTACTTCTGATCATTTTTTACTTTTATTTATGTCAATTAAATATTTTTAATATTCCTCTTTATTTAGCTACAACTCTACATTATTTTAAAGTATTTTCTCTGGAGATTATAAATGCATATATAAATTATCACAGTCCAATTAGTGTTCATAATGGACTATGTAAAGTGTGAGAAGCTTTTAACAGTTTAATTCCATCTAACACTGCCTTCTATCCTTTGTGGTATGTTCTCATATATGTTAGGTTTATCTGTGTTAAAAATTAAACATGAAAGAATTATAATTTTGCTTCAGTCATTTGTCTTTTTAAAAATTTAAAAAGAGAGAAGGAAAAAATGTATAATTCATATTTTTCTACATGTGTGACTCTTTTTTTGCTTTATTTTTTCTTGTAGATTTGAATTTCCATCTGGTGTGAAGGTTTATTGCATTGCCCCTTCAATGTATGACAATGTTGAACAGAAATGGTGAGTGTTAATTTTTCTTATTACTAAGCTTAGCCTCTAATGTTTCTTACTTTAAATAATATGATTAGAAATTTATCATATTTATTATTTTATTCATGCATTTTTCATTTTTTTAATGTTTATTTATTTTTGAGAGAAAGAGTGCAAGCAGAGGAGGGGCAGAGAGAGAGGGAGGCACAGAATCTGAAGCCAACACAGAGCCCAGTGAAGGCCTTGAACCCATGAATCATGAGATCATGACCTGAGTACAAGTAAGGATGCTTAACCAACTTAGTCACCCAGGCGCCCCTTATTTTATTTTTTTAAACTTTATTTTTATTTATTTATTTTTGAGAGACAGATAGAATGGAGGAGGGGCAAATTAATCCAGATTTTCATTGAAGTTTATTTTATTCTGTGTGTGAGTTAATATGATTGTAGTTGTAGCTTTTGAAGGATTCTAGTGTGTTGTTGAGTCTCTGAACACCAGACTAATCATATAATAAACAATAAAATGTGTTTTTAATTAATTCAACAGAGAAAAATTATATGAAATGATCTTAAACTTTGTGACAATGCAGATTTTTTCATTGTTGTTAAATATAATAACCAACTATTAGATGGAGCTAGAAGATTTCTGGTTTTGTTTTATTTCTATCTAGGTGAATATAGCAGAATATTAGCATCTGAGATTTTATTTTTCCCATTCTTTAGTATTGTTTATTAAACTGAAGGAATGTATTGGTGACTATAAGTACCCAGTATTTACATATCTATGTCATTTTTCAAAATTGATTATTTTGAAGATAAGAAAAAGGTAAAGCAGATTTTTTTGAAAATTTTTAAATGTTTTATTTATTTCTGAGAGAGAGACACACACTGTGAGCAGGGGAGGGTCAGAGAGAGAGGGAGATACAGGATCTGAAGCAGTCTCCAGGCTCTGAGCTAGCTGTCAGCACGGAGCCCCACGTGGGGCTCGAACCCACAAACCGTGAGATCATGACCTGAGCCTAAGTACGATGCTTAACCCACTGAGCCACCCAGGATATGCCTTAGATATATAATCATCATACTATGGATTTAACTCACTTTAAAAGAAATTCTATTTCTTTTGTCAATCTGAGAACAGGCAGTCTTCATTTTATTATTTTAATGAATTAATAAATTAAATTTGGAACACAAGGTATATTTAAATATGCATTTTAAAAAATAATACAACTTGATCCATTTACTCCTGACTCTAAAGTCTTCCATATAAGGTGACCTTAAATTGTATAGTTGAGGGATGCCTGGATGGCTCAGTTGGTTAAGCGGCCGACTTCAGCTCAGGTCGTGATCTCACAGCTCGGGGGTTTGAGCCCCGCGTTGGGCTCTGTGCTGACAGCTCAGAGCCTGGAGCCTGTTTCAGTCTGTGTCTCCCTCTCTCTCTGACCCTTCCCTGCTCACACTGTCTCTCTCTTTCTCTCTCAGAAATAAATAAAACGTTAAAAAAATTTTTTTAGGGGCGCCTGGGTGGCTTAGTC
The DNA here is from genome assembly GCF_003009895.1 of Hyaena hyaena. Lineage (NCBI taxonomy): Eukaryota > Metazoa > Chordata > Mammalia > Carnivora > Hyaenidae > Hyaena > Hyaena hyaena. The sequence continues at coordinate 245,508 of NW_024082127.1, read as the reverse complement.
GGTTAAGCGTCCGACTTTCGCTTAGGTCATGATCTCGCGGTTCGTGGGTTTAAGCCCCGCGTTGGGCTCTGTGCTGAGAGCTCAGAGCCTGGAGCCTGTTTCAGTCTGTGACTCCCTCTCTCTCTGACCCTCCCCTGCTCACGCTGTCTCTCTCTCTCTCCTAGAAATAAATAAAACATTAAAAAAAAATTTTTTTTTAAATTGTATAGTTGATACACAATGTTACATTAATTTTAGGTGTACATCATATTGTTTATACTCCTCTATAAGTGTAGCTACAATCTGTCACAGTACAGTGTAGCTGCCATGTTTTAACATACAATGCTATTACAATACCAATGACTATATTCCCTGTGATGTACTCTTTATATCTCTGACTTATTCATTCCATTACTGGAAGCCTGTCTCCCACTCCCCTCCGGGCACTTTACCCATCCCTCCAGCCCCTCCCGTCTGGCAACCATCAATTTTTTTCTCTGCATTTATGGATATGTTTTTGCTTTTTGTTTGTTTATTCATTTGTTTTGTTTTTTTAGATTTCACATGTAAGTGACATTATATGGTATTTGTCTTTCTGTGTTTGACTTACTGTTGTCACAAATAGCAAAATCTCAGCTTTTGTTTGGCTGTGTAATTATGCATTTGTGTATATATGCCACACTTTTAACCATTCATCTACTGATGGACACTAAGGTTGCTTCCATATCTTGCTATTGTAAATAATGCTGCAATAAAAGTAGAGTATTGTATTTTTTTGAATTATAGTGTTTTTATTTTCTTTGGGTAGATACCCTGTAGTAGAATTACTGGATCATACAGTATTCCCATTTTTACTCTTTTGAGGAACTTTCGTACTGTTTTGCACAGTGGCTGCACCAATTTAAATTCTTAACAACAGTGCACCAGTGTTCCCGTTTCTCCATATCCTTGCCAACACTTGTTACTTCTTGTCTTTTGATTCTAGCACTGTGACAGGTGTAAGGCAATATATCATTGTAGTTTTGATGATCAATGTTTCTCTTCTTTTCATGTGTCGGTTGGCCATCTGTATACTTTCTTTGGAGAAATGTCTGTTTATGTCTTCTACCCATTTTTAATTGAATTATTTGTTTTTTGGGTGTTGAGTTGTATAAATTCTTTATATATTCTGGGTTTTAACAACTTATTGGATATATTATTTGGAAATATCTTTTCCCATCCATAGGTTTTCTTTTTTTGTTCTTGTTTACTTGATGATTACTTTGCTATGAGAAAGCTTTTTATTTTGGGATATTCCCCATAGTTTATGTTTGCTTTTGTTTCCCTTGCCTCAGGAGACACATCTAAATAAATATTGCCAAGTCCAAAGTCAAAGAAATCACTGCCTATGTTGTTTTATAGGAATTTTATGGTTTCAGGTCTTACATTTAGGTCTTTAATCTGTTTTGAATTTATTTTTGTGTACAGTGTAAGAAGGTGATCCAGTTTGATCTTTTTGCATTACTACAGCTTTGTAGTATATCTTAAAATCTGGGATTGTGATACCTCCAGCTTTGCTTTTATTTCTCAACACTGCTTTGGTTGTTTGAAGTCTTTTACGGTTCTAGGCACATCTTATTATTATTTTTTCTAATTCTTGACAGTGTTATTGGTGTTTTGAGTGTCTGAGATTTTATTAAAAAGCATGTATCAATTAAGCCTTGGTTAAATGTTATAACTAATATTTCTTGCAACCCTTTTCATGTATATTAAAACATTGGTTTGCAAACATATTTTGTTCTGGAAACATGCTTGTAATCCAAAGCACTTGTATATCAAAGTGAATCTTGCCATGAAAAATAATGGAAACTCAGATGATTCATTCCACAAACTAAAAATATTCATATAACAATGATTATAATACTGTAGTATAATACAAAATAATAAAGAAAATACAAAATATAAAGAAAAATAAGCAAGTTAACCTACACTTACCTTAGAAAACTTTGGTGGCTGGTATGAAGGAGACAAGAGAGGAGGGTTATTGTGTAGGGTGACTTTCACTATCACTAAGGGAATCACTGCTATCTTTTGGCTCAATGGAATCTTTTCATGCGTCTTTAACAAGGAACATATCTAAAGACACTTACTTTGCCTCCTTTTGAGGATTTCGTGGAAATGTGACATTGCATTGTCCACCACCCACAATCCCACAGCGCGAGAGAGAGACAGACAGAGAGAGACAGAGAGAGAGAAGAACCATTGGCTCCCTTGTGATCATGTGGCGTTCAGAGTTACGTACTAATTGTGTTGCAAGACATCGCTCACTTACCAAGTTAAAATTTATTAGGAACCCTTGCTTATCTTGCAGAACACTCTCAGAACGAGTTACCATCCAAACTCTTATTGTATATACATATATACATATGTCTAAAGATGCACATAGGTGTAAAAGATATAACACATTATAATTTGCTTTTTTCCTAACTTCTAAAATAATATATGGTCTAAGAAAGAGATTATAGACATTGGTATACATTTGTCAAAAATTCTTTTAACAGTGATTTTGTATATTTTGCTATTAACCTATGAGTTTTTTTCATATTGGGGCTGTGAGCCCACATTACCATTCTTTGGATATAAATGACAAATTTTAGTTGAATTATAAATGTTTATCAGTAAATGTAAATATTATTGACTAATATTTAGTTTAGCATATTATTTGAATATACGTATTTTCTTAATGATATCCACATGTTTCTAACTGCCATTATCTTTGAAAAAAAAATGTGCCTGTATTAGGCTATAAGGTATATGCTTGCCTATTCACTTATATGAAATTTTTCATTACAGTTACTGATCTTCATGAATTCTAGTATTTATATTATTATTATGTGATACATACTGAAAGTATTAAATTGATTTCATTAGTCAAGTATCATCTCTCATGGTGAAATAAAAAGTTACTTAGAAACACAAGGTATTTAAAAATGTTTCAATATAATGCTTTAAGGATAGTGTATATTGGAACGCCTGAGTGACTCAGTCAGTTGGGCGGCTGACTTCGGCTCAATCATGATCTCGCGATTCGTGGGTTTGAGCCCCGCATCGGTCTCTGTGCTAACAGCCAGCTCAGAGCCTGGACCCTGTTTCAGATTCTGTGTCTTCCTCTCTCTGGCCCTCCCCTGCACACGCTGTTTCTCTCTCTCAGAAATAAATAAAACATTAAAAATTTTTTAAAAAAAGGATAGTGTATATTGCTATTAACTGTAACCTTTTACAAGATATTTAGAGGCTACATTGAAACTATGTAGCATCTTGAATCTGGGATTGTTTGCTTATTTTTGTTTGAGATTTTTTTTCTAAATTTTCCTTCCATGTTCTGTCATGTTTTTTCTTAATTTATGTGACCCCATCTTCTTTCACTAAAGCTATTAATTAGGTCTTTGAAACTATTTTGAGTCCATATATTTATTAAGGTATATAAGATGTATAGGAAAAAATGAAAACAAGAAACTACATAAAATATTTAATTTAGGAGAATATTGAATTTGAATTTGATTCAGTTTCACCAACTTCGTGACTACAAAAACAAGAATTAATAGTAAATTAAGCTGTTTTTTTAGTAGAAATGGGCATGTATAAAAATTTTTTCATATTATATAATCCAATAATTAAACACTTCAGTAAGAAGCGTATCATGTATTAAATATAGAACTACAAGAGATACAACTTAAAATGTAAACATACACTTATCTTTTTTCATAAATAGTTTATTGTCAAGTTGGTTTCCATGTAACATCCAGTGCTCATCCCCACAAGTGCCCTCCTCCCATGCCCATCACCCCCTTTTCCCTCCCCCCTATACCCATCAGTCCTCAGTTTGTTCTCAACATTCAAGAGTCTCTCATAGTTTGCCTCCCTCCCTCTCCCCCACTATTTCCCTCCTTCTTCATCCCCACGGTCCTCCGTTAAGTTCCTCCTAATCCTTCTATACGTGCAAACATATGGTAACTGTCCTGCTCTGCCTGACATATTTCGCTCAGCATAATACCCTCAACTTCCATCCATGTTGCTACACATGGCCTGATTTCATTCTTTCTCATTGCCATGTAGTATTCCATTGTATAAATATACCACATCTTATTGATCCATTCGTCCGTTGATGGACACATAGGTTCTTTCCATGTTTTGGCTATTCTTGAGAGTGCTGCTGTGAACATTGGGATCCGTGTGCCCCTATGCATCAGCACTCCTGTATCCCTTGGGTAATTTCCTAGCAGTGCTATTGCTGGGTCATAGGGGAGTTCTAGTGTTCATTTTTTCAGGAACCTCCACAATGTTTTCCAGAGGCGCTGCACCAATTTGCATACCCACCAAGGATGTAGGAGGGTGCCCATTTCTCCACATCCTTGCCAGCATCTAGAGTCCTCTGATTTGCTCATTTTAGCCATTCTGACTGGCATGAGGTGATATCTCAGTGTGGTTTTGATTTGTATTTCCCTGATGAGGAGGGATGTTGAGCATCATTTCATGTGTCTGTTGGCCATCTGGATGTCCTCTTTGGAGAAGTGTCTGTTCATATCTTCTGCCCATTTCTTTATTGGGTTGTTTGTTTTTCAGTTGTGGAGTTTGGTGAGTTCCTAATAGATTTTGGATACTAACCCTTTATCCGATATGTCATTTGCAACTATCTTTTCCCATTCCGTTGGTTGCCTATTAGTTTTATGGATTGTTTCCTTTGCTGTGCAGAAGCTTTTGATCTTGATGAGGTCCCAATCACTTATTTTTGCTTTTGATTCCCTTGCTTTTGGGGATGTGTCAAGTAAGAATTTGCTGCAGTGGAGGTCAAAGTTGTTTCCTGCTTTCTCCTCTAGGGTTTTGATGTTTCCTGTCTCACATTCAGGTCCTTTATGCACTTTGAATTTATTTTTGTGTATGGTGTGACAAAATGATCTAGTTTCATTCTTCTGCATGTTGCTGTCCAGTTCTCCCAACACCATCTGTTAAAAAGGCTGTCTTTTTTCC